>NW_015552706.1:172765-195650 GCF_001515605.1 Sinocyclocheilus anshuiensis | reverse complement strand
TGACTTTCGGTCCGTGCAAATTGAATGCTTTAAACATTAAATTCGTGATTTCAAATTATGCTGCGCTTTATGCATTTGCCCACTGTCATATTCATGTCATTTTCACTGTGTGCTGTATGTAAAATGAGTGTTACCTTGGCTTTATTTTAAAAAATATGATTCCCAATGCACACAAACTTCCCAGAATACTGAGTGCTCTGTTGGTTGCAGTTTACTTCCTTTTTAGTTATATTTTTATTAAATATTTATTTATTTGTGTAAAATACTTTGTCATCTAAAGTATAAGTATGTTTATTTTACAAATGTATGTTTTAATCCATTTTCAAATGATTTCAAATTTCTTAAATATTAATTAAAATAAATACAATTATATCGGCTTTATATCGGCCATCGGCCACCCTGCATTCCAAGATATTGGCATCGGCTGTCAAAAAAACAATATCGGTCGACCACTAATGGTGATATCTGTAAGTTAATTTATTTTTACCCTATTCACCTGGGGTTTCCATCCTTAATCTTTTTCTTTTAGTTCCACCAGTACTGATGAATGATCTCTTGACATACAAGTAATAGTAAACATAATAACATACAGTACTGTCAAATTTGTCCATTTTAACACATAAATAATAAAATAATAAATACATTCATTCATAATTCTTTCTATTTTAATATATATACAAATAATAATAAAATAAATAATTATTAATAAAAATAAACTTCCCCAGACCCCAATTTGAAAACCACTGAATTAATCCAGCACATACCAGAATGCAAATAAACCCACAGCATAACAAAATTTCACTCCCTCTTAACATGCTGAATCTCTCTCAGTCACTCTTGCTGTAGTTTCAATCACGATTCAGTAGTGCTGCTGTGATTCACTGCAATGTATCGTATCATAATGTAGTTAAAACTATTGTGCCATTAAGGGTCATGGTATAGCCTACTTACTGCAATTTCAAGCGAAAGCTCTGAAACACATCTGAAACACACCTTAGTCACTGCTTACATGGCACTTTACTCAATTGTTTTTGAACCTGTAATGTTCAGAGCAATAACAAAAATCACCACTCAAATGCACCAATGCATCTTGTGGAGGGGGAAGTGTATTTCTCAAAATTAATCTGGCTTTATGCCCGCCACAATTGGCAATATTGTGCAGTTAAGGGTCATGGTATAGCCTGCTCACAGCAAATTCAAGCAAAAACCCTGAATAAGAGACCCATAACAAATATAAACCCACAAAACTGTCAGAAGTCTGTTGGGAAATTCTGTCCGTTCTTTTAAATAAGCTGCTGAAATATAAACCAGTATAAGACAGTAATGTCTAAAATAAGCTGTGTGACACAGTTTGCCAAAAAAACACTATTCCCTCACTCCGTAGTTCACTACATTTTGACAAAGAATGATATTCAGATTCGCACAGAGCTCCGTTGAGCAACACACCACACAATCCAGAGCATTACTAAGAATTACTGTGAAGTTCAAGTCAGACGTCAGAGAAACCAACAGGACCGCTTACAGACAAATACACACAAAAGATATGACTGCATACACAGAGGTCTGGAGGGAGGCTGAACTGCGTGTGTGTTTTAACAATTCAGGATTGTGAACAAAAAGACTAATGTGGCCTGACATCACCTGATAACTCATTATCTCAAAGCCCTGACCACAATGCACCTAAAGCAACAAATTAATTCAAATAAACAACTCACTAGTTCATTATAATTTAACGGTGGTGCTGTATTCAGTCATCCTCTAAATTTAAATCTACAACCGTACACATTCAGAGGAACGTCTTGAGTGTTATGCATCTAAGATAGCAAAACAAAAAAAAACTAAAAGTATAGGTTGTTTTCTTTTTCTTTTAAATAACCTGTGACCCTGACTGTTCGGTTTCATTGAATGTTTTGAAATGCAAGAACGCATCTTATATAAATGCCCTCCTAAGAAATGTGTCCAAATAAGGGTCAGGTGAACCCCCAAAAAACCCCAGCCTAAATATACAGTGCTTCCTTAAGACCTTAAAGAAATTTCATAAGTACAAATAGTAATATAGTGAGAATGTTTGGGTTAGCTGCAAACTACAGAAACATCAATTGGCTGATGAAAAAATGGCTGGTAAGGATTTTTTAAATGTTTTTAAAAGAAGTCTCTTATGCTCACCAAGGATGCATTTATTTGTATACCATAAAAACAGTAATACTGTGAAATATTATAAGAATTTAAAATAACTGTTACTGTATATATATATATTTTTTGTCTTAGTCATTTTCAACAGTCGTTACTCTAGTATTCAATTCAGTGTCACATGATCCTTCAGAAATCAGTCTATTGTACTGATTTGTTGCTTGAGAAACATTTTTTATTATTTATCAATGTTGAAAACATTTGTACAGCTTAATATTATTTTTGGAAACCATGATACATTTATTTAAAGATTCTTAGATTAATAGAAAGTTTGAAAGAAAATATTGTATAGAAAGTTCAAATATCCATTCAAAATTTTGAATGGATATTTAAATTTTAAATATATTACAAAAATCAAATTTTATCACCACATATTAAATATAAGCATTAGGGGTGCAACGGTTCAACTTACTCACGGTTCGGTTTGTATCCCGGTTTTAGAGTCACAGTATGTGCTATGTTTAGGGAAAAAACTATATTGTCAAATAAAAATAAAGAAAATAAGAACACATAATCTAACTACAAGCAACAGCACAAATAAATACAATAGAGCAAAGATACAAATAAAATAAACAGTGCTTTTCAGGTTTCAGGTAGGTCTAACATTAGTTTTTAGGTACAGAAATTGAATAAAGTAATCAAATGTAAAATAACATTGCATATTTGACTGTATAAATTAAAGATGAATCCTTATTAAAGTTACAAAAGTTATTCAATCAAGAGCAGTGAGTGATTTCCGTGTTGTTGCGGTTTGATTAACATTAAGAAAGTGCTGTCACTTTAAGAGAACGCACTGATCCAGTGCACTGATACTGTATGTTCAGCCGACTATGTCTGCTATAGGATACTCACCAAGACGGGCATTTTGACATATTTTTTGTGTGAATTTGCCCATTCAAGCACAATACTTCAAAGAGAGCTTAATATTTGCGCGCATTCTGACACGCGGGTTCAACGGGCTTTGGATAAGCACACACACAGATCTTCTCACTGCGCGTGCGAGTTCGCGTCTTCTGGCTCTTTAATATTTAAACTGGCCAGGCTTAAATGAGTTTAGTTTAAACACAGATAGCAACGTGTGCTGTTCAGGTCTCACCTGCGCTATCAACACGTGATAACGGCATAAATGACAGTTATTCCAGCATACAGCACTCGCATTGAACAAAGAGTGACTGGTTTGTCCACGTATTGCTTTTTCTCTCTCTCATCACTCTTGTTGTAATGTATTGGGAAGCCAGAATTTGTATCCATCAACAGAAACATGCATTAGCCGAACTCTAACAAACCATATTACAGATGCATTGTCAGATTTAAGTTGAACCGCGGTCCTAGTGCATGCCGAACCGTGTGTGGAGAACGGTACGGTTCGATTTTTTACCGAGAACCGTTGCACCCCTAATAAGCATTGTCCAATATTAAATATAAGCTTAGTTGGCTGTGAGCTGAAACTCTCCTATAAATCCAAAGCAAAATGACTGTTCTTGTCGAGTTTTCCTTCACTGTATGAGGCACAGCTACATCACCGCCTGCTTCCTGTCCGTTTGATCCATACCATGCTCACAAGCTCATTACACAAAATCTTTCAGGAACTGGAACTCACACCATCTGAATCACACCTTGATTACTCAGTCACTAGATTATACATTGATTAGATGCCACGTTACTCATCTGTTTTTGAGCCTGTAATGTCCAGAGCGATTACAAAAATCACCAATCATCTGCACAAACTGTGGAAGCGTGGATTTCCCAACACTCAATCTGGCTTGAAATTTACCCCTACCCATAAAAGTTTAAAACACTCAACAGCCTGCTGACATCCTGACAGGGAGTTGTTGGACGTCTCAGAGTGGCCAGGATCATGAAAGAGGGTACAGGTCATTCGTGTAGCGTAACCACGGCAACATCTGTTTTCACCGCATCAAAATATTTTTGGATTTCCACAGTCCTACATTCCACACTCACCTCCTGGCCCAGAGGAGTTACAGTCATATTGTTAAGCGGCTGAAGGAGCTGGTGTGGCTGTGGGTGGTGCAGAGGTTTGGATCTTTTCTCCGTCATTCTACACCCAGAGACTATTCATTACTAGAACTTACCATGCCCTTCATATAGAATGCAAAAGAGACCAGCATTTTGCATTCCATTCTTGACAAACGACGTCGTAAAGATGAGGGTGTGAACGTGGACGTGTAGGTGAGGAGCAAGACAACCAAAGAAGTGGAACAAGTTTTTACAATACACACACACACATACACACAACTGAAAGAACTACAGATGTCCAGTGCAAAAATTAACCTTTACATGTTTCAGTCACCTTTTACTTACCCATTTTGAAAATAGAAAGTACTCATGAGTATCTATGCGCCTATAAAGCACAATTACCTTACATTTTCTACAAGCAATGCGTGGCTTCTCTGGAAGAGTGGATCAAAGTCCAAACACCTGTCAGACCAGATTGAGCCAATCAAAACAAACCACAGAACAAACAGACAAAAATAGACAAAACTATGCATACTGTAAGATAAGAATAAAGCTTCCAAAATAGTTATGCAACTTTTTTATTGCATCTGCTGTTACCTAGTGCAAATATATCACCTGCCTAATCACATTAGTTGGTCGGAACAAATATAAAGCTCTGAATATGTGAATTTTCTTGCTTCTTTCTAATCCGATCAACATTAGCTTGAATCTGTACAATCAAAGCAAATGTGATCAGATTAAGACAATACAAGGACATCCTTTACTTCAGAAACCACTGTCTTGTTCTCCATTTCTTCTCCCCTTACAGACAACTGCTGTGACGTGAATAAAATGAAAATTTGGTGAAAATGTAGTCACACTCATATCCAAGATGTGGATGAGTTTGTTTCTACATCTGAACAGATTTGTAGAAATTTAGCATTATCACTTGCTCACCAATGGATCCTCTTCAGTGAATGAGTGCCGTCAGAATGAGAGGCCAAACAGCTGATAAAAACATAACTATAATCCACAACTAATCCACATGACTCCAGTCCATCAATTAACGTCATGTGAAATGAAAAGTGACGTGTTTGTAAAAAATAAATCTATCTGGCCAAAATATGGGTCCATAATCCAAAATAATGCTTCATCCAGTGAAAAAGCCCATCCCCTGTTGTCCTCTCACATCTAAATCCACTGACATATTTTCTTTAGAGCTGTTCAGGAGGAAGTGTTATTATGGATAGAGGAATTGTATTTTAGCCTGAAAGCAAAAGATTAAAATTAAAAACATCTTGATGGATTTGTTTACTAGCTTGTGGACTACTTGCATTACTTGTGGATTATTGTGATGTTTTTATCAGCTGTTTGGACTCTCATTCTGACGGCACCCATTCACTACAGAGGATCCATTGGTGAGCAAGTGATGCAATGCTAAATTTCTCCAAATCTGTTCTGACGAAAAAAATAAACTCATCTACATCTTGGACGGCCCGAAAGTGAGTAAATCTTCAGTACATTTTCATTTTTGGGTAAACTATTCCTTTAATATCCATACCTTAGGTTTAGATCCAAAATACAGGAGCACAGCCCAAGTGTCATGGCTAAATATGAAATCCAGCTGATTTGCATAACAAATCAATACTTAGGATATAACCCTTTCATAATTTTCAAAATCTAAACAGGCACATCAGTGTATCAATCCCTGGACATATTATTGCCTTGCCAATACTAAAACCACATTTTTAAGGAACACTTTTTTTTTTCTTCAATAACAGATGGTGGTCCGCCACAGATCCATAAGAGGGTGTAGTTTCCTGGAAATAACTAATGGCGTCAACTCACTAGTAAACTTGACTATGGCAGAATGTGTTTGTATCCTTGAGCACTGTCATATCCACTGCCACCCGACCCCGCTCACATCCTAAAGAGCAAACACAGCTTTTTAAGCTACTTTAATGGTTGCTCTAAACCACACATTAAATCAACAATCTTTTAAATGCATGTAAAAAATAAAAAGTCACTACTTGAGATTCTCAGAATTTGGAAGCACCACAATAAAGTGCCACTGAAAGTATATGTTGCTGCCGTTCAACTAGTCTAATTACTGTAACATAATTGAACCTGACCTGGCAATACTAACCTACAATGATGTGTTATTTGTTACACCCCTCTGAACTCACAACATAATAATACTATAATAGCGTCACCTTCCATTCACACAAATCTTGACAAATGAGCCACATCCTGCTTTAGCCAAGAGAAGAATGTCAAATCTCAGTACATGACTGCTGAAGTCATGACTTAATTTGATGAGTTAATCAGGAGAAGAAGAAAAAAAACTGAGAAATTATTTGATTACTTGAAGTCCTCAGTCAACCCACTTGACAAGAGAGCTGAAAACACTGAACAACGGACAGCCTTGACTTGACCTCTGTGAAATACAGTTATCTCATAACCAAATCATTATCATTGGAAATGTCACTGTAGATACATGAAAATATCACTGCATCCAGATATATAGACAGACAGACAAATAGATAGATAAAGAGAGAGAGAGAGAGAGACTAATAATATAATTTAATTAAACAAACTCTTCTACCAAAGTACAGAATGTTCTCGATAAAAATACGTAAATTACAAGTTTTGTCAGAGAAGGAATTCAGCATTTTGCCTATAATCATCATCTAGAACATTATGCTGAAACCAAGACACACAAAAACACACAGTAATCACTGAATAAAATACTTCAGACATCGCTAGTTTATTTTCTCATCCCTGTAAGTGATCACAACCTGATTCTGATTCTTTTTTCATATATAACGTTAGTTGCGCAATAAAATGATGATGGATATGATATAACCGCTTCTCCTCCAGCTCCAGAAACATCCTCTGCGCTGTTACACTGGAGCTCAACCCGATCAACCTTCAACTGACTGTACAAAACGCTCAGATAAGACACCGGGAGACTGATGGTCATGAAAATATCAAACTCATGCCGTCAGGCGATTTCCACGGGTAAAGAAATGGCGATAGTTTGCACTAATGCCAGGAACTCGGGACTAAATCAGACAAACTCTTGATGTTTTTTTAAGCCTGTCCAGGCTGCGAAACTGCCAGTGTGCAAGAGGTGTAAAGATGTCTAAATGCACCACAAAATCAATCAACGTACCGTGTTTCCCTGCGGATAAGACCGCTGCCTGTCGGTGGGTGTCAAACCCAGGCGCGAAAAGACAGCACATAAACCATCACTATCAGACGATGGAAATGTTTCTTTCTAACGTTACTTTACCTGATAGCTACTTGTTGTGGCTCCGCGCGCCGTCACGTTCCGTCTTATTTCAGCGCCTGTCTTCCACTTTATCACTTTTGCAAAGCTATTTTCCTCCTCTGTTCACGAAAAGTACAAATTTTCCTGTCTCAACTCTCTTTCCTCCATATTTGCAGCTTCTCCACCAACAACAACATTAATGACGTTCTCTCGACGGTCACGTGACCACGGCTGTGGGTTCTACAAATAGCGCGCGACACGACAGATTACACCCTGCAGAGCGGGTCTCGCGGGTCTCAGAGATGCCGTTGTGAAGACCGCTGTTAATTATAATCGTGTCTTCCGTGTGTCTCTGAGGTTGCTACCAAGCACGGCCCCCAGTTTACCGGGAGTTTTCTATTTTTTTTACATATATATTTTTGAACAGGAACTAAACTGGTTTTAGGGAGGAGGGCGCCCCCTTTCGGTAGGTAGCGCAGTAGTGTGATGCGTGGGGAGAATGAGGTAGGCGAGAGAGGATACGTGTGCCTGTTTCACTTATAACATTTTCTTAAAGGTGCTGTATGCGATTTCAGCCGTTTTCACTAACTTATGCCAGACAGTCATGTTATTAAAGGTTCGCTCTGCCATTTGTTTTCGCTAATTAAAGTTGTACACATCACTTTTGAGAAGTAGGATTAAAACGAGGCACACTGACTCACGAGCTGAAAACTGATTGGCTGATAAAGAGCGGGCCGCTTTATTGACTCTTCCATATTCCACTATTTCTTTATAAATAAACAATTTCTGTCATTTTTGAGAAATCACAGAACACACTACAAAACCCTATTTGACCCTAGCTAGCTAGCTAGCTCCTGCTGAGTCATAGCTTAAGGATATATTCATAAAAATATAGTTTTACATTTAAAATTTAAAACATTGAAATATACATGTGAGTGTACCGTGTAGGCCTAAGCAAAATCACACATAATGGTTAAACTAAATAGCTTAAATATTTATAAAATTAAATTATATAAATTATAGATAGATATTTAAAAATTATATTTTGCATTTAAAAATAAGCATATATTGCTAGAAATCTGAAAAATCACACATCATGGTAAAACTTCATTAGATCAAAAACTGAATTAATGAATAAAAAATGAATAGAAAAAACAGTTAGTTTTCTGATGTTGATAATCAACAATTTCTAAAGGTTACACAGCTCTTTTCACTAAGCATTTGTTGAAACTGAAAAAAAATACAGTTACACTTTACAATAAGGATCCATTAATGTTAGTTAATGTATTAACTAACATGAACAAACAATGAACAATAAATTTATTACAGAATTTATTCATCTTTGTTAATATTAGTTAATGGAAATACAGTTGTTCGTTGTAGTTCATGCATTAATTACTGTTAACAAGCACAACTTTTGATTTTAATAATGCATTAGTAATTGTAATAATGTTGAAATTAACATTATAATAAATGCTGTTATTCATGCTTAGTTCATGCTAACTAAAGTAGTTAACTAATGTTAACTAATGAACCTTATTGTAAAGTGTTACCAAAAATACTTACATCATAATAATAATAATAATGAAGAAAAAAAATCATTATTATGCACCCTATTCAAGGAAAACGAATGAGCTTAGGGCTGTCGCAAAGACAGGTGTGAAGACACTTCATTTCTATTCACACTTCACATTTTGAGTGATATAGAAACATTTTTGTGCAGTATTTTAAAAAATGCTTACAGCACCTTAAAATGACCACAACGAGACTTATTAGTAAAGCTTTCAGAACATAGGAGATTCCTTTTAAACTAAGTAACACTATGTACTCAACCAAAGCTTTCTGGATGGAGAGTAGTGAATCTCCGCGTAGGTTTTGCATCCTGCTAGGGTTTAACATCTTGACCCCACACCCACCTGTATTGTGCTTACATTCTATTCATTCAAATGCTGCAATGCTCTCGAATGAGTTTTTTTTTTACATTGGTAATGCTTTTGACATTTCGTTGTTATTACCGTTTCAGAAGGTGGAACGGCGACTTTTTGTTCGTGGGCGGTTCATCTTAACAATTCATTTCAAGTGGTTCGCTATTGTGTTCTCCAGTGTGCAATTACCCTACATATTGCTTAGATCACGTCTTATCATGGTGGTCTCATAAATGCACTCTCCCTCTCTCTCTCATATGCACATGCACACACTGTCCATAGTGGTTGTTTACTCTGCTCTGCACACTCACCAGGTTGCCATGGATGCATATGGCTTGCGTGCCTCATTCTAGTCCACAGGTCACTACAGAGCCATGCCTTAAACATAAACACATATGCTTGTGCACATCTCCACATACACATGCATTCACTCTACGCTCTCACACACACACACACACACACACATGTTGTGTTTCCATGTTTTATGGGGACATTCCATAGGCGTAATGGTTTTTATACTGTACAAACTGTATGTGCTATTGCCCTACACCAACCCTACCCCTAAACCTACCCCTTACAGGAAACTTTCTGCATTTTTACTTTCTCAAAAAAAACTAATTCTGTATGATTTATAAGCTTGTTTCCTCATGGGACCTCAAAAATGTCCCCACAAGGTCAAAATTTACTAGTATTACTATCCTTGTGGGGACATTTGTGCCCCATAATGTGATAAATACCAGGTACACACACACACACACACACACACACACACACACAGTCATTGCCCTTAGACTTCAGACTGGTTGAGAGTGAAGTAGAGCATTACAGCAGACTGGAATTGCAGGCAAAGCGGGAAACAGATCTCTGTGTTTCTCGTCCCAGCGAGCGGCAGATAGTTTGCTCTTTTACGTCAAAGGTTCATTCATGTGAAGGTGGTGTGGAGCGATCGATGTGCACATGTTGACAGATAAGAAAAGAAGCTAAAAATAAACCATCCGCAGCAAAATCCCTCCACCTCACAGCCGCAGGGACAAACACATGAAATTTTTGTTCTCTTCCTGGTACAACAGAGAGAAAACAGGATAAGAGGAGGATGAACGTAGAACAAAGACGGGGGAAATGTCATTAAAACCAGCCCTTTCTGTTTAGCAGTAACATGCTGCAGGAGGGTAAATGTGTCTGTTTAAAAGTCGCAGGTATGAGGTTATTGCATACATTTAAAAAGCATATTTGCTCTTAAAATGTAGGAGTTGAATGGGGAAAATGGGAGTTGTTTGAGCTTGGCACATATCTTATGCAATCTTAAGTGAATTCCCATTGGATTTCTTGATCCAGAGCCTGGTAATGGCATTAATGGGCAGTCCATTGGGTAACAATAACAATACTGCCATATTAGAGCTGAATAGAAAAAAATAGGCTTCACCATGCAGTCTTAAAGGTGTAGTTCACCCAAAAATGAAACTTTAATCATCATTTACTCACCCTCAATATGGAAGTGCGTTTCTGCCATGAAATAAAAAAACTCACAATTCAGACTTTTTTCTTGCAATATATCTCACAATTCAGAGGAAATTCCAAATTGTGATATAAACTTGTAATTCTGAGAAAAAAAAGTCACAATTCAGAATTTACATCTCACAATTCTGAGATTCTATCTCACAATTATGACTTTTGTATCTCTGAATTATGAGTTCACATGTTGCAGTTCTGTTTTTTTTTCTCGGCAACAGAATATAAAATAATAAACTATTAATTGCGACTTTCTTCCTTCTGTGGAACACAAAAGAAGATAATTTGAAGAATGCTGGTAACCAAACAGTTTTGGTGACTGTTGACTGTCATTGTATGGACAAATAAACACTGTGACATTTCTGAAAATATCTGTTTTTATGTTCCACAGAAGAAAGAAATGTAACAACTTCAGGGGGGGGGAAAACAGCAGTTTGGATGGTACCAATGGGAAAATTTCACAATATTTAAAGTGTAAATATAAAACATCAAAATGATCTATCACTCATTATATTATGTATAATCAAAAATAATTATAATTTTAAAATAATTTTTTTATTATTATTTTCATTCTTTGATTATTTCAAATTGTTCATTTGTTGACCTTTTGCTTTATGGCTATATATCCATAGCTGACATTTTTAATGGATTAATTAAATATTGATTCTCAGTTGATCACTGATGACTGCAACAAATTGTCATTACAGTGTTTTTTTTTTAACTGATTTGCAAAATTCAATTCAATTAAATTCAAGTTTATTTGTAGCGCTTTTCACGATACAAATCGTTGCAAAGCAACTTTACAGCAAATTAAGTTTCTACAATATTTAGTGGTAGCTTATCAGTGGTGACTGTCAGTTAATATACATATGGCAGAAATGTACGGAAAAATCAATTAAAGACATAATCAAACAGACGATGAACACTATTAACAGCAATTATTATATGATGCAATCAAACTTATGAATATGACTAAACCCACAATCCAACCGACAACCATAACCTCTACTAATAATATTGAGTTAAAGCATAAAATGTAGCTATAAATTGCTTGAAAATTAAAAATGGCCAATCCAAATCTTTAGGAGACTGCTCCAGCGTCATGTCTCCATGGAGAACCATCTCCAGTCCTAACAGTTATGACTCACCATTAGCACATGAAATAAAAGCATGAAAACCTCCGTGGTCAGTCAGTCCTCCCAGAAGCATCTGTGACGTAATTCCTCACAGAGATTATGGTCATCCATTGTTTAGTAGCCTCTCTCACTATAATAAAAACACACTGAGGTTATTGCACTATTTCACACAAACAAATTTCAAAGCCACTTCCTTTCCCCCATGTTTTATTATGCTTTACTTACATAACCTACATACAAATATTTACATGCATCCACCCCCACATGCACTCATAGTTTACATAGCCTATATGAAGTTGGCATGGTCTTGGGTTCAAAATCATGCAGAGAAAGAAGTAATTAGGTAACGTTAGTCATAATTGTAACATCGTGAACTACTTATATTATGTCGTGCTATTCAAATTACAAAAGGAATTAAAATAAGGAAGTCATTGTTTGGACTCCACTTGTGTCTATTTTCACATGTGCTCTTTTGCATTTTATTTTTAGCTGTTTCCCTGTCTTCCTTCTCTCTGTTGTGTTCTTGGCTGCTGTTGGAGGCCGACAGGCGGCAGCAGCAGTGCAGAGAGCCGGCTGTTGTCATGGCGACACGACACGTCTCCATACTGCAGGTTACCAGTTAGCAAGTTTGCTCTGGAAGCAGATCAAAACACTGCATCGCCACAAACCGACCACTTTAAGCTCCCTAACGCTAACCAGACTCTCTAGCCCTCAAACACACACAAATCTTCCAGCGTGGCTTTGCTGGGGTGAGTGGGACCATGCGATTCCTTAAAGACATAATCAAACAGACGATGAACACTATTAACAGCAATTATTATATGATGCAATCAAACTTATGAATATGACTAAACCCACAATCCAACCGACAACCATAACCTCTACTAATAATATTGAGTTAAAGCATAAAATGTAGCTATAAATTGCTTGAAAATTAAAAATGGCCAATCCAAATCTTTAGGAGACTGCTCCAGCGTCATGTCTCCATGGAGAACCATCTCCAGTCCTAACAGTTATGACTCACCATTAGCACATGAAATAAAAGCATGAAAACCTCCGTGGTCAGTCAGTCCTCCCAGAAGCATCTGTGACGTAATTCCTCACAGAGATTATGGTCATCCATTGTTTAGTAGCCTCTCTCACTATAATAAAAACACACTGAGGTTATTGCACTATTTCACACAAACAAATTTCAAAGCCACTTCCTTTCCCCCATGTTTTATTATGCTTTACTTACATAACCTACATACAAATATTTACATGCATCCACCCCCACATGCACTCATAGTTTACATAGCCTATATGAAGTTGGCATGGTCTTGGGTTCAAAATCATGCAGAGAAAGAAGTAATTAGGTAACGTTAGTCATAATTGTAACATCGTGAACTACTTATATTATGTCGTGCTATTCAAATTACAAAAGGAATTAAAATAAGGAAGTCATTGTTTGGACTCCACTTGTGTCTATTTTCACATGTGCTCTTTTGCATTTTATTTTTAGCTGTTTCCCTGTCTTCCTTCTCTCTGTTGTGTTCTTGGCTGCTGTTGGAGGCCGACAGGCGGCAGCAGCAGTGCAGAGAGCCGGCTGTTGTCATGGCGACACGACACGTCTCCATACTGCAGGTTACCAGTTAGCAAGTTTGCTCTGGAAGCAGATCAAAACACTGCATCGCCACAAACCGACCACTTTAAGCTCCCTAACGCTAACCAGACTCTCTAGCCCTCAAACACACACAAATCTTCCAGCGTGGCTTTGCTGGGGTGAGTGGGACCATGCGATTCCCATACATATTCCCATACATATTCATGGCTGGGGCTGTCAAACAAGGTCAAAACAGGACAGGCATCCATCCCTGTTGAAAAAAACAGCATATGCTGGTTAGGTATGTTTTGAAGCTGGGATGCTGGTTTGAGCTGCTCCTTTGCTGGTTTAAGCTGGTCCTTTGCTGGTTTATGCTGGTCCTTAGCTGGTTTATGCTGGTCCTTAGCTGGTCATGTGCTGGTCCGACCAGCTTAAGACCAGCACATGACCAGCATAAACCAGCAAAGGACCAGCTTAAACCAGCTCAAACCAGCATCCCAGCTTCAAAACATACCTAACCAGCATATGCTGTTTTTTTCAACAGGGATATAGACGCATGTCTGTGAGAAATCCCTGCATCCTTGTGCAAGCATCAGTGTGAGATCTCAAACTAAAGTCGGATTCTCCTCACCTGACAAGAAGTTGGTCTTGAGCCCAAAAGGACGAGAAAGAAATGGTGGGGAGAGAAAGTTTCTATTTCTGTAAAACAGTGAATCAATTGTGAGTCATTGCTTTGTGAAGTCATACTCGAAATGTCATCTCCCATCACTCACTCCCACCCCCCAGCAGAAAGGCAGGAAATGAAAGGACAGGGAAAGTGAAGGACAGAATGGTGTTATTGACGGGGAGCTGGAGATAAAGTCAACGTGACACATGCATGCACATTATGCCAGCATAAGCTCTAATATTGTGACCAAAGACGGCAGGCGATACTGCAGCTTTATCCACAGCTCATTGCGTCCCTCTTGTGGTCAGTATGCGACATGATCGAAAGAATGATATTCAAGGCTCAGTTGGGTAAGAATGCTGATGGCTATGCAAATCAATTCATTAGATAATTCTGCCCTGACAAGGCAAATTGATATAGCATATCTATATAGCATAGATATAGCATATGACAGCTTTGTAGAAAATTATATGATAGATATAATCATATATTTTTAACAGTTTTATGACAAGTTTTTTTAAATTAATTTCCCCCCAGCAAGGCTTAAGTTGTAACATCCTATGTAAAAAAAAAAACAAATGTATTTATTTAAAATGTATTTAATTTACTCGTTTATTTAAAAGTTTTTGACTTCCATCCATCCATATTCCAAACTGCTTATTCTGGGAAGGATCACAGTTTTTGGCTGAAATAAATAAATAAATAATAGAAATAAATAGATTAAATTAGTAACAATAATACATACATTTTTAAAGAAATTATTCCTTTTATTTAGCACATTTTAAAAGAAATTCTTACTTTTATTTAAATGGACCAAAAGTGGCAGTAAAGACACTTATAATGTTACAAAATATTAATTTTTTAAATAAATGCTGTTCCTTTGAACTTTCTATTCATCAAAGAATCCTGATGCATTAAGGTTTCCAAAAAAATATTAAGCAGCACAACTGTTTTCAACATTGATAATATAATAATAATATTTCTCGAGCACCAAATCCGCATTATGATTTGTCAAGGATACTGAAGACTGGAGTAAGGACTGTTGAAAATTCAACTTTGCCATCAGGAATAAATTACATTTGAAAATATATTAAAATAGAAAACAGTTGTTTTAAATTATAATAATATTTCACAATATTATTGTTTTTTACTGTATTTTTAATCAGATGATTGCAGCCTTGGTGAGCATAAGAGACTTCTTTCTGCTTTCAAAAACATTAAAAATCTTACCGACCCCAATATTTTGAACAGTAGTTGGCTACACTTACGCATAAAAAATCCAAACAGACATCACCAAACGAATAATCAATGAAGTATTATTAATCAGATATTTAGTAGCCTAATATTTTGATATGATCCTATGCAGCATTCTTTCGAGAAATTTTTGGAAGTACTAAAAACGTCTGTCTAGTAGCCTATGATTTATTTTAGACAATATACAATCTTCAGCAATCGCTCAAAGATGTGATTACCAAGGCAACCGAAGTGCATTTCAGACCTCATCCTCTGCATAGTAACCCCTCCCCTTTCACGAGCAGCAGCCAATAGTGACAGCGCGGGGGCGTGGTCAGAATCTGCCCGTCAACTTCCAAGTGCGTCAAGCCGTGCGTGCGGTGCGCTACTATACAAGTTGATATGTGAAATATCAGGCAGGCTCGTGAGTCGCGCGTCTACATCAGCAGAGGCTTCGCGTAAACTGTATAGAGAGAATATCAGATGCAATTTGATAGTAGGTCACAAAACCCCTTCAAGCAATAAGTATCTTGTAATTCTTGTCCAAAATACACAATCATAAAAACACGCCCTTTTCTCTGGCTGTCTGGAGACGTGGCGCAGGTGAGTGACACTTTTTCCATAGTATTGACAGCGCGTTATGCTGCTGCACCATAATTTAGTGGCAAATACAATTTGAAATGGCATCATCTCTTGATTATGTTTTGCATGACGTCTAGAGGAGTTTTCCCTCTGATATCCAAGTTTTCAGCTTATAGCTTGTTATTATTATCACGAGGTTAGTGGCTCTAGACCTCTAAATATGATGTGTTTGTGCCAGCTAAGAGGGAGTTTAAGCTTGTTAATCATCATGAAGTCATGTAACCGATTGTTTTTACAGTGGGTGATGTTGTGCTTTCTTAAGGCTGGCAAAGACCACATGATACTTAAACACAGGAGACTGAAGGTCTTTATCTGCATAATGTGTTTACTAAAGGCATCACGTGACTATTCAAACCACAGCGTGAAGACTTACTGCAAATTCGACCCATTGTACATTCATGCAGCTTCTTCACTGCCAATATTAAAATCACGTTCTATGTTAAATAATATTGCAAATATATAATGAAAATACTGTGTATTGTTCATTATTTAATGTCTGTATAGCATCTCCACTTTTTATTTTTTTTAATAAAACAAATAGTTTCACGCACCTGCCTGTTTTTAGTTTATAACTATTTTGTACTTGTGTGTCTCACTGAACATATGGTCTATATCAAGAACATATCTGTGTCAAAATTATCTATTTTAAGTGAAAAAAGCAAATCTACTATCACTATTTTCTAATTCATTAAATCTTTCATTTGCATAAGAGGTGGAGTCTTGTACATCCCTTAAAGGTTTTCCAGTTTTCTCTTTCTTTCTTCACCCCATCTCGCAGGTAATGGAGGGTATGCCGTTGAGCATGGGCGGCTTGCGGACGCTGCCGTGGTACGTGGCGGGCTCTCAGGTGCTGGGGGTGGCATGTGTGGTGATCACAGGCGTGTGGATGGGGCATTACCGTGGAGGCTACGCCTGGGACGGCTCAGCACAAGAGTTTAACGTCCACCCTCTCTGTATGGTCCTCGGCCTGGTCTTCCTCTATGGAGATGGTAAGAATTAAAATTTTAGATAAAATGTGTTTTTTTATCCTTATTTACCTGAAGTTTGCGAATAGAAAAGAATAGAAGCATTGCCATTCAGGAAATAGTCAGGGATAGATAGTTTTGACTAGGGGTCGACCGATTATAGGCCTGGCCGATTATCGGCGCCGATATTAAGCATTTAATGGTTATCGGTATAAGTCATTTTCAAAACCAATTTGCCAATAAAATAATTTAAAAGCATTTAAAGAAAGTTTTTGTCAGAGCCCTTGTTATTCTTAATTTTGACTTAATTATCATTTATACACCAGACATATATATTGGTTCAAAATATCGGTTATCGGTCTACTTGATCTGTAATAATCGTATCGGCCCTGAAAAACATATCGGTCGACCCCTAGTTTTGACACCCAAAGCTACTTGGGCTACTGTTTTTTCTGGGCTTTCAGGGTTACAGCCCTGGGCCCGGTTGCATGTTAGTCCTTAAGTAATTTGACTTTTGGGCATCCCTGAGGGGGAAAAAAATCCCTGAGGTAAGGGATTTCTTTAGGAGCGTTGCAACAAACGTCTTAACTGTCGCCCTTACCTAAGTGTTTATACTAAGCGTTTCACGGTAGTTTCTGGCAACATACGGCAATGGGCGCCGCGGTTACCATAGATACTACATCTCACAATAAACAGAACATAATGAAATACAAACCTAACCAACTAAAACACAGACAAACATTAAATAAACATGAGCACTGCCAGTTTCTGCGCTGCTTTGTGTACAGACGTTACAGAGGAAACCGCTTTGTTTCTGCAGTGAAAGCGCCTCCTGCTGACCAAAGACCCAAAATTTCCCAAATGTGAAAATGAATCCATGTTTTAACGCTGCAAACAAGCAGAGTTGTAAATGTGAACAGTTGGCTCGACAAGATAATGCATTATAAAAATCTAAACAATTAAGACAAATTATAATTATATTGTTATTTAATTAATGTAATAGGCCTAATTGATTAATAATAATTGTTTAAATTGATATCATAATTGATACAACTCGTCCATTTACTTTTTTTATATTTATATAAAACTTTTTGTTTTGTGAAAACCTGTAAGTCATACTTTTTACAGTAATTTTACAGTTTAATATGTTACCATAGTCATTGCCCTACTGTGCTCATATGATATTTTATTTGTGCAGGTCTTAAAAAATGTCTTAAGTCTTACATTTGAGTTTAAAAATCCTGCAGATACTTAGTTTAAGATGACTTAAGGGAGCTGTTTTGGTTCCTTACATTTATCAAGGTTAAATAGTTACTAAGGACTTTGTAGCAATGCTTAAGGAAATGACTTAAGGGTGCTCTTTTGGTCCCTTAAATGTATTAAGGTGAAATGGTTACTAAGGACTTTGTAGCAACACTTAAGGGAACACTTAAATAATTCAGGGGAATACTTAATGGCAGCCTTAAGGTTCCTTAAGTTGACCCTTAGGCTTTTTTCTTGCAACCCAAGTTTCACTAAGGGCTCCCTTAACCTTATAACTAAGGGATTTCTTAGCATAAGGGCTTTCATAAAACCGGGCCCTGAATATTTATATGAATTTTCTGTAGCCCAGAAGTTGAACATGCAGTTCCACAACAGCCTACAAAATTAATCTTTTTTTTTTTTTTGTTTGATACCTTGAAATTAGTGATTAAGCTAGTTTTCCTCTGCTGAGTTGGCAAACAGTATTCACTCAAACAGTATTTAAAACTACAAGATTGGATTAAGTTGTGGTTAAAATGTTCAATATATAAAATGTATATATTTATGTATATATATATATATATATACATCCAAAATAAAAGTTTTTGTTACATAATGTATGTGTGTACTGTGTATATTTATGTATATATAAATAGTAATACACACACATTCATGCATATATTTAAGAAAATATGTTTTGTTTATATACAGTGGGTACTGTAAACACAAACTTTTATTTTGGATGTGATTAATCGTGATTAATCATTTGAGAGCACTAGTACAAATGTCATGAAAGGCACTGTGGATATGATCAAATGTTTCCAATAAACTTGCTTAAACAGATACTGTTAACAAAATAAAAATATATTCTTTGTTCTGTTGATATTGGCACAGTATCGCCTTGTGCCAATAGTGGACTGTGTTATACTGCTTAAACATTAAATATAATCTACGAACCTCTCAAAACAGCTGCAGCTTGAAAGGTGTCAAGGAGCTGTGATGCAGGCACCATATGTTCCTGGAAGTCTTCTGGCAACCTCTCTGCTCATACCCATATCCCCTCTGTTGTGTCCCTGAGAAGCAGACTGCACCCACGCACCTCATATGTCTCAGATACAATATGTGGCCCCGCAAGGAATACAACTGCACATATTCTAGACCAGCAAGAATTGCTACTGAATCTTTAGCTGGATTTCTATTGCTTTCAAATTGCTGTCAGCTGGTATAGCCTGAACCTCACCATTGCCTCTTGGCACCACAAGGTTTAGCTGTTATATGTGACCCTGGACCACAAAACCAGTCTTAAGTCGCTGGGGTATATTTTGTAGCAATAGCCAAAAATACATTGTATGGGTCAGAACTATTGATTTTTCTTTTATGCCAAAAATCATTAGGACATTATGTAAAGATTATGTTCCATGAATATATTTTGTAAATTTCCTACTGTAAATATATCAAAACTTAATTTTTGATTAGTGAGTGACGTCACGTGGCCAAGTATGGTGACCCATACTCGGAATTAGTACTCTGCATTTATCCCATCCAAAGTGCACACACACAGCAGTGAACACACACACACACCGTGAACACACACCCGGAGCAGTGGGCAGCCATTTTTCTTGCTGCGGCGCCCGGGGAGCAGTTGGGGGTTCGGTGCCTTGCTCAAGGGCACCTCAGTCGTGGAAATGGCTGCAATATAACAAAGAGTGAAAAATTTAAGGGGGTCTGAATACTTTCCGTACCCACTGTATATAAAATATTAATATTTATATATGATTTAAATTACAGTGTATAATATATATACACTGTGTTCCAAATTATTATGCGAGTGACATATCAATAGGATTTCGGTACAATAAAGAGTCAGATTTTTGTTTGTTGTTTTTCACATCTTTTTAGATAATTGGTATCAATCTCAGACAGGTTTGTTCAATAGTTTGCCAGGTCTTCTTAGGTAAATGGAAGCCCTACTTAAAGAGGTTGTTCCACAGTATTAAGCAAGTCACAGTTCTCATGCAATATGGTGAGGAAGAAAGAAGTCCTGGCAAACTATTGAACAAACCTGTCTGAGATTGATACCAGTTAACTGAAATGATGTGAAAATCAAAACAAACAAAAATCTGACTGTTTATTGTACTGAAATCCTATTGATATGTCACTTGTATAATAATTTGGAACACAGTGTATATACAGTATATGGTTGATAGTATTTTAGATAGTGTAAAAATAATTCAATATGAAATGAAAATATACTATATTTGATTTTGTAATATTATTATTGTTGTTTATGATTCGTCATTCCAGGTTATTCTAAAGATAAAAACAAGTGTGACTTGTAATGTTTCATTAAAAAAAAATAGCTGGAATATAGAGACTCAATGTAATGGTCTAATAAGACATCTGTGTGTCTTCTGTCTCTCAGCCTTTAGGGTGTGTGTGTGACTCTTTGCTTTCAATAAAACACACACAATACTGAACAGAAAGGGCCAGCTAATGCTATTAGAGCTCATATCGGATTTGCTTCCTGATTTTTGTGTATAAATGAATCAATATTGGCTAGGATACTTCATGGTTGGTTTTCAAACAGAGATCAAGCCCTGCTGAGAGTCGGTATTGCATGCTTTTCTCTATTAATCAGTAACTGCTATAGTTAAGGTTTCAGGAAAGAAAATGGTAAGAGAGCTATTATTCAAGCATAATCACAGTCAATTCATGGTTCTTCCATCTGGACACTTAAAACACTCAACAGAGACAGATACTAATTGAGCTAATATCTTTAGCAGTGGTCATCTGATTCAAAGCCCTTGTCATGGCAATTCAATCAGGACATTATACCTGAAAGGTCATTGGCCTATTAGAGGTTTAGCTGTCCCAAAAAGCACCAGTAAAAGCAGCCCAGAGGGGATCTGACTGCTTGTAGAAAGGCCAAAAAGACACATGGTAATACATCCTTAGCCTGTTGTTCGTCAGGTTACTGCATCTGTAGAATTTCAAACCTGACACTGGCTGTTTTTGGTCCTGTACCTTTAAGACATTTATATGTGTTCTGTTACTTTATACTTGTAATGCTTTCATGATTGGCTAATCTTTTTACATGTGAAAATATGACTTTTTTTATTTCTTGTTCTTTCTCTACCGCAGCTGTTCTGGTTTACCGTGTCTTTAGAAACGAGACTAAGCGTTCAGTGAAAATTCTCCACGCTCTGCTGCATATGATGGCCCTTATCATCAGTATTGTGGGTAAGTTCAGCATGTGTTTGCTAACAGGTTAGAAGAAAAACACTGCTCGGCAGTAAATGACGTTTGGCTGCACTGTTGTTTTGTTGGGTATTTGTTCAGCGACACAGATTTTAGCTGTAATTCACAACTGCTGCGGTCACAATCATTTCCCATGTATGAACCGTTAAATAAGGGGAAAACTAAAATTTCCCTCACATAAACACGTTCACAAGGCATAGGATAACTAGATTTGCATTTTCAGAAGTCAACACCAATACTTACAATACAGCTGCATTCAGCAGTTTGGGGTCAGCAAGATTTTATTTATTTTTTTTTAAGTAAAATAAATAAATACTATTTTTCTATTCATTAAAGAACCCTATTAGGCCACACAACTGTTTTCAACATTGATAATAATAAGAAATGTATATTGAGCAGCAAATCATCATATTAGAATGATTTCTGAAGGATCATGTGACACTGAAGACTGGAGTAATGATGCTGAAAATTCAGCTTTGCCGTCATAGGAATAAATTACATTTTAAAATATATTAAAATCTAAAACAGCTATTTTAAATTATAATAATATATTTAAATAGATATCTATGTATACTGTATAATATCTCTTTCTTTCTCCTTAGGTCTGGTGGCCGTATTTGACTTCCATTCATCAGCTAAGATCTCTCATATGTATTCTCTGCACAGCTGGTGTGGCATGCTCACTTTTGTGCTGTTTTTCATACAGGTAATATGCAGTCATTTCATTTTGACCAGCATTGGCATTAAACATTTTCCTTCTTCCTTATTTGAACAAATGAGTGTATGTGGTTTGGAAACTCTGCATTAGCAAACCCCCTTGTGGTCACATCCATTACACTGCTAACATCACTTAACATCAGCACATTGCCATTAGTGTTTGCATTCGTTTTTATTGACAATGGAAAACCAGCCTTGAAACCTGCTAGTCCACTTCATACTCTACATACAGCTAAAAATAGGATTATTTTATTATATTTAAATATAAAATTGTTATAATAATTTTAAAAAATACTAAAAAGTTTTTTCTTTATATATAGTTTTCTTTAACATTATTATTATTTTTTTTTTAAAGGTGACATATCATGAAAATCGAACTTTTCCAGTTTTTAAGTGCTATAATCAGGTGCCCGGTGCATCTACCAACCAAGGAAACGTGAAAAAGATTAACCCAGTAACTTCGTTTTGGGAAACCTTTTTCTGCAAGCCTCTGAAAAAACAAGCTGGTCTGATTTTGCTCCCTTGGTGACGTTGCAAAGGGATCTCATTATAATATTACCGCCCCTTAATCTGTAAGTTTACACCCACG
>NW_015552706.1:148886-172293 GCF_001515605.1 Sinocyclocheilus anshuiensis | reverse complement strand
TGTAAAGGCGCAGCTCTATTCTGGAAAAGGGGGCGGGGAGCAGCAGCTCATTTGCATTTAAAGACACAGGCCCGAAAAACAGCTTGTTTCTGCTTCCACTCAAAATAGGCATTTTCAAAATGTTATAATAAATGATCTGTGGAGTATTTTGAGCTGAAACTTCACAGACACATTCTGGGGACACCAGAGACTTATATTACATATTGTAAAAAGGGGCATAATATGTCTCCTTTAAAATAGATTATTACTTGTTTTTATACTTTTTTTTCATAATTTGAGAAGACCTGATCTTTAAACATTTTGAAGAGGCCAGCAGAATACATCACGTCAAGTGGTCTTTAGAGTGACTGCTTCTCCTCTCATTTCCACCAGTGGTTACTGGGACTGGGATTTTTCCTTTTCCCATGGGCCTCTGCTCAGTTGAGGAGCTGGTATCTCCCGCTGCACGTCTTCTTTGGCCTGTTGCTGCTGACCATGTCTGTGGGATCCTGTCTGCTGGGAATCACAGAGAAACTGCTCTTCAGTATCATGTGAGTGTCAGTGAATGCATCTGAAATATATGAAAAATAACAACTGATGTCACTAAGCTGAGGTAAAAATTTTGAACAGAGGAAAGGAATGAGTCACCATGTGAATGAGTCACAGCGGAAAGAGACTTTCAATGGATATCAATGATATTTGGCTTCTTTTCACCATCTCACCATTTGGCATCAAATGCTGTGTTTTATTATTATTGTTATTATTAGTAAATACTTTATTAATCCTTCACAGGAAATGATATTGTTACAGCAGCAACCACAATTCAATCCTTGCACACAGACATATCTACCTAACTAATCACCTAAAAGGGAATCTTACAAACAAATTCAAGATAATATTCCTTATATGCTCATTTACTGCAGAAATCATGAATACTTAAAGGATTTAATGTAATGCACTCATGATTATTAACTTTATTAATCCATAAATAAACACTCTTCTCACATCTGAAAAAGAAAAAAAAAGAAAATGTCCCACAGACTGACATAACTAGCAAATCTTTATTAAATTACAGTGTTTTGGTCGAAGTGGATCTGAAGCTTGTGTTATTTAAGATGTGCAAGCTACTACAGTGTTTTTCTGTTCATCTAACAATGACAATTTTATGGTACAATTCTTGTTCTTAGGGAAACTTACTCCAGGTTTACTGGTGAGGGGGTCCTGGCGAACACTTTAGGCTTGTTGCTGGTGTGCTTTGGGGTCGTGGTGGGTTATGTGGTGACAAGAGAAGATTTTAGGCGACCGCCGAATCCCGAGGAGGAGGCTCTATCCGTGCACTTTAAGACCCTGTCGGAAGGAGAAATCCTCAGTTCTCCTTAATGTCTTAATACTCTCCAAAAACTGCCTTTCTGCCTTCCTACTCGTGTCCTAGCAAACCTGTCAGCCAGTTCCTCCCTTTGCAGTCTCCCCCATCCTTAACATTTAAGTTACTCAGCAACAGACACCAAGAAGTTGTGACGGGATTAAATTGTAGGCTACAGAATTTTGATTTATTTATTGTTATTATTGAAGTAATTAAATGTTATATATATATATATATTTTAATTCATTGTTTTGAGGGTTAGGATTTATTTTTAAAGTTATTTCTAATTGTGCCAAACCAAATTAACATTAAAAAAATAGAGTTGTATATACTGTGTCTGTAAATGTATTAGATTCAGGATGTACTTTCTTGTGCCTTAACATTTATTTGGACCAGACTGTACTGCAAAACTGAAATACTCTATAATGATAATTATTATTATTGTTTAGAATCAGAGGGCACAGCACTACATCAGCAAATGTTTATTATCAGTATATGTTTGTAACTTTCCCTTGCAGGATTTTCAGCATTTATTTTAATGTTACAGACTAAACTTGTCATTATATGCAGAAACCTGCTTTATGCCATATTTATATGTGACCCTGGACCACAAAACCAGTCTTAAGGGTCAAATTTAGGTTTATACATAATCTGAAAGCTGAATAAATAAGCTTTCCATTGATGTATGGTTTGTTAGGATAGGACAATATTTGAAAATCTGGAATCTGAGGGTGCAAAAAAATCTAAATATTGAAAAAATCGCCTTTAAAGTCGTCCAAATGAAGTCCTTAGCAATGCATATTACTAATCTAAAAAAAACCTAAAAAATTAAGTTTTGATATATTTACAGTAGGAAATTTACTAAATATATTCATGGAACATGATCTTTACTTAATATCCTAATGATTTTTGGCATAAAAGAAAAATCAATAAATGTTGACCCATACAATGTATTTTTGGCTATTGCTACAAATATACCCCAGCGACTTAAGACTGGTTTTGTGGTCCAGGGTCACATATGAAAATATATTACAGCTCTACCTGCATAAATGACTGAACAATACTTGAAAAATGTTGGATTGTTAATAGCGAGATCTCTAATATCCATGATCTGGGAAAAAAATTAATAAAATCTAAGTTATATTATTTAAATGAAAAAAAGTCTTATTTGTTATCCAAACAGAGCAGTTTAATAATGAAAGTCTTTTGCATAGTGTGGTGCTTGTCTTGCTGTTTCCCATGTGCTGGTTATTAAAATCAGCTTGAAGAGGAGAAATACTGTTTTACACGGTTTTGTGTGTTTGTGCTGTAAACACACATTCTGTCTTTCCATCTGAAAGAGTGTGTTCAAATGATCTGTAGGTGCCTTTGTACTGTATTTTTGTGTTGGCATGTTTGTATTGTGTAGTGGCAATATTTTTTACTATGTTTTCAGTTTGATGTAAAATATCAGTTAAGTATGTGTTTGCTTTAGAAGTTCAGTGTGATTTTAAACAATAAATTCATGAAAAATAAGTTAGACTCAATGGAAAGTTATTTCAGCTCGATTTTTTGAAGTGGTATTTTTTTTTTTTTTTAAATAAGTTATTATTTCCCTCATACATACAGATGACTGTACAGTTTACAATCGTTTAACTGGATAAAAAGTCCTCATTCACGGTTCTGATTTTCCATCCCAGAAAACATCACAGCTCACATTTACAGAGAATCCTCCTTCGCAAGCCCAGTTCTAAACAAAGCAAAATATTAAAGCAAAATACATACAAAACCTAAACTCTGTAATCTGTTCTTTTTTTTTATCTAATAAGGGAAACAAGGAAATATATTGTGCCAGTCTTTTCCCTCATACACAAAACCACACACACACTCAGGTTTGTGTATTAGCAGAGAAGCATGCGTTCTAGTTCAGCACATTATTTACAGCCATTTACATTTTGGTCATACAAAAGGAAAACAAATAGTTAAATACAAACACTGTTGTACAGTAAGCAGTATTCCAGGTCAACTCTGAGTGCACCTCATATAACTTTAAAACACTGCAAAAAAGACCTGCTCTTTTTCAACAGCAGTTGAACATTGATTAGTAAAGCAAGATCCAGTGAGTGAATCTGACTTGCCACAGTCTTCCCATAATATGCCACCAAGACATCCGTAAAAAAAAAAGTACCTGACCTACCAATAGTATGTTACTGGTGAAACATGACACAGGCTTTGACATCAAGTCAGGTTTCCCATATCTGAAAGGAAGTACTCACAGTTTTAAACAAACAGGGAAAATGTTCTGAAGGCATGTTTCAGTGCACAAATAAACTCTCAAAACATAATGAATGAGAGCATGTGGATTCTGAGGCTGCAAAAAAGTTTTCCCCACGCCTACTTCCCATGAGAAAAGTTTCTTTGGAAAAGACAATTTCCGCTTTAGTGGTGTGACTACTATAGAGCAAGTTAATTAACGGCTGACCACCTGAATGCTACTTCCCTTGAGCAGATGTGAAATTATTAACCAAACACTACAGATATTTGCATTGCATTAAAAGTAGCGATCCTGTTGATATTTGTAACCTGTTGACAAAAAATAAAAATGCCCAAAAAAAGTCTAAAAATATTTCACATTGCTGAGTGCATGTCAACTCAAGGCAAACTGAAAACACAACTGCATTGAAATTTATGTGTATACATATATATATTTATACAAACATAACTTAAAATATTAAATATTAGTTTTTTGCTTTAGCAATATTGATCTGGAATATCTTAGGTACATTTTCAACTTGAGACACAGCAAGATTCTCCGGGATTATTACTGGTCTGAGTGAGGACATTAGTGGGGATGTCTGGTGCAGGGGCCATGCTCAGCAATGTGTTCATGACTGGCATTGAGCAGCCACCCTCTCATGAAGGTACAGAAAAGTAGAAGGTTGGTGTACAGCAGTTACACAGGCCTACTATAACTCCAATGGATCCTGATACTTACATTTTTGTGTCCAGAGCAAATATAGATGCATTTGATTTGTACATGCTAGAATCACTAGATTCACATTGGTGAAATTCACCTTGAGAGGTCTGTATTTTCATTATCAAGATATGGGACGTAAAACGAAGAGATAAGTTGGTCAACATGTTAGATATTCCTCGAGAATTTTCTAATAAATCTTGCACACTGACTCTTTATTCTTACACATTAGACTCCACAAAGGGTCTCTTTGGTTTAATGGGTGAGGTTGGGCCTTGCCTTTCATTTCGAGACATCTGCTTAAACTCATTGTCCTGGTAGGCCTGGGAAACTGGCAGAGTCCGTGCCACTTTCACATCTGGGTATGTGGGAATCTGGCTAACTCGGCCCATAGCATCCGCCCGGTCCCGCATCACACCAGGGGAGTTGATGTAGAAATCGTCATCCATGAGGTGACCATTGTGAGCATTGTTGGTGCGGTTGTAGTACGCAATATGGCTGAGGGGTGCTGCTTGCTGCCTGTAGCCCATGTTGCTAGTGGAGGTGGCTGGACTGTTCACCACCGTATCCAGTGAAGAAATGGTCCATGGTCGAGAACCCGAAGAGGATGATGCAAACGAAGGCTGCTGCTGAAGGTACTGCTGAGTCCGTGCGGTCTTGTCAATAATGCCCATGAAAGGCGTGGCGCGGGAGCGAAGCGCTTCTCCTGGATATGTTCCACCCACCACCCCGAAGTCTGTGCCTTGTGGGGGTGACTCTGGTGAAAGGTCATCATGGTAGCTGCCTTCATAGGAAAGCTTTAGAGGGATCTCCATTTGCTGCGCAGAAGCTGACGGCCTGAACCCTGGGCCTAGGTTAGCAGCGGAACCTGCCACCAAACTGTTGCTGGATGGAGAGAAGCGTAGACCCGTACTGTGGGAGTGAATAAGGGGGCGTGGAGCTGGTGGGTGCTGTTTGGGTTCAGCACTATTCGCGCTGACTGGACGTCGGTGGGCTTGAAGGTTCTCTGGTGAACCCAGAGTCACCTGTCGCTCCATTTCGTGAGGCGAGACTGGATAGTAGGCGGTTGACTGACTGCGGCTGATCTGTGGTGTCTGAGCGTAACGGACTCCTCCGGGATTGGGTCTGTAAGCAGAGGAGGGCCTCTGGGGAAGCTCGTCCTCCACAAGGCCAGGATCCATGCTGATGGCACGCTGGTACAAGGCCCCTGCACTCAGACTGCCCTGAGGTTGAAGTGAGGAAGAGTACCCTCCATCCCCAAGTTCATCCATGTCTCCTGGGCAGCGGGCGCTCATCGAGTGAGCAATCTGACTGTATGCACTACTACCCAGTATGGCACTGGAGTGTACCGCAGTGCTGGGCTGGTTGGTTCGGACGATCTGTGCCTTGGCTGGCTGCAACCACTGGGTCTGTTGTGACGGCTGGGAAGTCTGTTGGGAAAATTGGAAAGAACGTTGGCTGCTCATCTTGGACAGAGGGGACTTGGGTCGCCCTGCAAGCTGGTCTTGCTGGTACCATCCTGCAGAGGCGGACTGGTGACGGTACATGGCGACTCCCTCAGAGGTAGGGCTGGCGCGATACTGTGGTCCACGGCGTAATGGTGATGGCGGTGGGCTGAAGTGGTAGGAAGCCTGATGAGGGGGACTGGGCCGAAAGTGCGAGCTCTGGTGCGTTGGTGAGAGCGATGGAGAAGAGGATTGGTAGCCTTGCCTAGTAGGAGAGGACATTGAAGGGGGACTGGGGCGAAGGTCGTACGCTTGGCCCAAGTAGGGTGAATCATGATGGCTCGGAGATGGAGGCATGTTTTGAATGACAGGAAGTCCCGATAGTATAATGTGGGGCTCAGCAGGAACACCAAGCGGTAGGCCATCTAAATCCCGCTCAAGGTAATCATCATCCTCCTCCTCAAACAAGTCCTGAACTGGCTCCATGTCTGAAATATGGGGCTCCATTGGAGGTGGCGGGACCATGGATGGGGCTTGATCACGGGGAGGGGAAGGAGGCAGATCCAGATCCTGTTGTTGTTCAACCTGATGACACTCTTCTTCTACACGTTGCAGCAGGCGCTGGATCTCACGGTTATTGGGACATAGATGCACAGCTTCACTCAGGTCCTCCAGGGCTGCGTGGAATTGCCTATAGTGAGGGAGACCAAGAATGAGAGAGAGTAATAAGATGGAATATGGCAGTATGAAAAGAGAAATAAAGAAATATGCTTGTTAACAAAGTAACTTGCTGGTAAAGTCTAAGAAATGACTATTGCTAAAGAAATATTCAGAGTTCAATGCAAGTCAATTGATTTTTTTTCTTTTCTGATTTTTCGTTCTTCTGAGATACACACAGACTTTAATTGAAACATCAAAGTTAACTAACTTTTTGAACCTGGAACATTTCTTTAGTAATTTTACCTATCAATCAAAATCATTGACCCAAAAAACCTCTGGTTTTCCAAAACCAAGCAAGTTGATATAAGTGTTCTGGGCACAGAGAGTCAAAGTAAACAAAATCGTGGGGAGAAGAAAAAGAATAAAATATGAATGATGGACATTCTGAGGAAAATTAATCTGATTGGTCAACAAAACATGAAGTATGAAGAACAGGTCTAATCCTGCTGTTGACATCTGATGATGCAGAAGTCAAGGGGCTTAAATTGACTTCTACCTTGAAACTCTAGCATAGCACTACGTCAACCAATCGAAATATATTCGGCCAGTTTGGGTCATCTGTCAGCACTTTATCTGTGCTAGAGACAGAATGTGTTTTAAAGGCTGTCCTGCCTGTTGGTTGCTACGGTTACCTGCTGCTGCGCTTGGCACGGGCTCGTGCGTAATAGGCTTCATAGGATTTGGGTTTCAACTCTAGTGCCTTGGAGGCAAACTCCTCCGCCATCCCAAAGTCCTGCAAGCAACAACAGGACCAACAGTCATACACTGAGCCGGTCAGAGGGAGGACACACACACATATGTGCATGCAGACATGTGCACAAACACACACACACACACACTCTTACATCACTTATGCACACACATTCTGGTTGAACATGAACATGTCACATTTATATGAGTATGTGAACAAAAATAAACACCAAAATACACATATTTTGAGCACCATTAGTGCAAACATGATAAACAGACATACAATAATGGAAATGCTTGTACACACTTATAAAATGTATTGACACACACATACAAATATATGCTTTACAGGGACAGTGGGAAGATGCAGTGTGACAGCTCAAACCTCTTCCTGTACTAAACCTAGCAATTAAACAAATCCAACAAATGTCAGAAAAACCCGATGAACCAACAAATCGAACAGAAACAAGAATGAGAGTATGATGGGAAGAAAAACTACAGCATGAGTCGAGTGTATTGGGAGATTTCAAGAGGATTTCTCCATCCAGAGGATGGAGGTTTGAAAATCCAAACTCAAAAAGTTCTTTGGGTGATATCAAAATGAGAAATAATGTAGCCATAAAGGAGAAAAAATGGGAAGATCAAAATATCTCTTAATACATCAATACTGCCTTTACAATCCTTGTTCCGCAACTGCTTTGGTCTTAAGTGTTTTCAAAAGCAATTAAGAACACAGGCCAAAAGCAAAACTAATATATGCAGTTTGTTGGTTAGGTAGTTGCCGTTGCATGGATGCTTGTAAACGAGATTTACAGCATACTTGCTGCTAGTGGTTGAAAGTCAATTTCTACAGGGTGGTCAGTGGCTAATTTAATACAAATATCATGGACTTTAGTTAGGGTAGACACCATATTTAATTTAACAGTAAAGTGTACAGTGTTGCAATGCCTTAAGTCACTTAATTATTTCACATACCAAAGTATTTAAATATCAAATTTAACATTTTCATGATATACAAATTTTTCATTTATGATAAATATGCTGTCTACCCTTAATAAGGCATACCACAAATATTGTCTAATACTGTATATAATTATAAATAATTAGATTTAAAAAATAACAAACATATATAATTGCTAAAAAGTAATAAAAAATTAATATACAATTTAAAAATATATATTTAAATAATTCACTGAATTAAAAATGTTTAAATATAAAACAGAAAAATGTTCATTAATAGAATTATCTCATTTAAATATTATGTTGACAACGCTGTTTTTAGCACAAGGCCAACCAGACACAGTTATCAGTGGATGAGTCCCATAACTCTAGGAATGACCAACAGGTTAAAAGTCAAAAACTCCGTTTATATGAGGTGACCGATCTAAATGATTGTGGTCAGGGCAATATCAATGCTTAATCATAATGTCTCTACGAGTAAAGAGAGACAGAAAGAGGAAAGCTTTATGAAACCGAGTGCTTTGGACTCACGTTCATTTTCCTGCGGCAACGGGAGAGGTTGAGCAGCAGAGAGACTTTGAGCTCACGGAAGGTCTTCAGGTCCTCTGTGAAACCCTCTCGTGGGAACTTCTTCAGGGCATACTGGTACTGTTGGGCGGCTTCTTTCACCTTTCCTTTCTGGGTCAGCAAGACATTCTTACTTTCGAGTTTGTTCATAATATAATATTTGTTTATGATATAGTACAGTTTAATAAAAACAAATGCAATACAACACAAAACTATAATATTTTATATATATATATATATATATACAGTATATATACACACACACACACACTTCTTTGACTGAATATTCAAAATGACGCTCACCTTGTAGAATCCATCTCCTTCCTCTATCAGTTTGCTCAACAGAACGATCATAATATCAGGTTTTGATGTGGCCATTGCCCATGTTGCAGGACCTGAGTGCAAAACAAGGGGCAAAGCAAAGAGTCAGCACAGATTGACAGTCTGTATGGGCAAAAACTAGCTTGCTAATCTCAGAGGAACACAACGGAATGAGCAGGCTGCCAGAATATCTTGCTTAAAAGGAGGCAAAGTCTATGCACAACTTTTGGATATCACAAAAAGCCATGGCAACACGCCAGACAAAAAAAAAACAAAACAAAACAAAACAAATCACGAGCAGCTTGGCTGTTTATACCTTGCCGAAATTGAAATCTGTTTATACTGGCAATAAAAACATTGAGTCCAACAGCTACTGAACTTGCAGTCAGCATGTTTTAGCTCTCTGTGGAGAGCCTGAACAGAGGTCATGTGTTTCTACTGGTTTGGACTGAATGTACAGTGGAGGGAGGGTCAGAATAAGAGATTGACAGTGGTCCAATTAGAGCTGTAGATTTCGCCATGCGCAGCCAGTTGCAGTATGCAGGCAGGCAGTGATTTAGTACAATTCATGCAAGGAGTAGTCAAGATCATGCTAAGACACACAGGATCAGGTACCAAACTGGCCAACAGCCCAAAAAAGCCAAACTGACAGCAACTGTGGAAAAAACGAAGGCATTTGTTCACACAGGATGCATTCTTGCATTCAAAAACAGCTAGACGCAATACAGAATTCCAGCACAACAGAACCGGACAGTACTCAAGATATCTCAAGACGCGTATTTAACTTTATACAGCATCTTCAAAGTCTGAGCTAATGGCACAAGGTGCTAAAAATCAGCAAGATGAGTTGCAACAATCAAAGATGTCCACTGTAATACAGCAGAGAATCCAGGAGAACAGAACAGAAAGCAGCCGTCTTGAGATGCTTTTTAAAACTACAGCATCTTAAAAATGTGACGTTCATGCCACAAGACGCTGAAAATGAGCACAACGGTCAAAAACGTCTATGCCATTGTGGCATTGCAACAGAATAGAACAATGACGGTTTCATGAGCTGCATCTTAAAAGTCAACGCTAATGGCGCAAATAGCTGCATTGCAACGTTGAAAGGAGTCCATTATAATACAACATCACAAAGGAATTGAACAAAACGCAGGCATCTCAAGATGATTTTTTAAGCTTCTTTTGACACAGCATCTTAAAATGTGATGCCAATGGCACAAGATGCTGCAAAACAAGCATCGCAACATTAAAGATGTCCATTGCAATACGACCGCGCGACAGACTACAACCAAATGCAGGCATCTCGAGATTAGTTTTTAATTTCTTTCAACTTAACGCAGCATATTAAATGTAACACTAATGACGTAAGATGCAGCAAAAACAGCAAGAAGCATCACTACAATGAAAGACATCCATCGCAATATGACAGCAAAATGGAATAGAACTAAATGAAGCTATCTCGAGATGAGTTTTTAACTTTTAACTTGATACATCATATTAAAATGTGGTGCTAATGGCGCAAGATGCTGCAAAATAAGCATCACAGCACTGAAAGACGTCTATCGCAATATGACAGCCAATGGAAAAAACAAAAAAACCAAAACAAATGTAGGTATTTCATAAGTTTGTAACTTCTTTTCACTTGTTACAACATTTTAAAATACAATGTTGAAGACACTGTCAGTAGTCAAATACAACTCTATAGCACATGATTACATAGAAAAACAGTTGCAAAACAGTGCAAGAATGCATTCCGTGTTAACGCTCCCCAAAAGCGCAAAACACTCAGCATGTAGAAACATTCTGCAGCATCATGCAAAAATGCAACACTGGTTTTCCTACATGCAGCCATGCAAGCAAAAAAGCAGACAAAATGAACAAAAAGAATCAACCATCCGAATTTTGCAATACAAAATGACACAAACTCCACCCATGTTTATGGCTGATAGCAGCTCTTTTCATTGTAGCCAAGAATGATATGAATATTAAATGCCTTTCACATTCGGGCACCCAAAACACTAACAGACCCGATCAATGGAGAAGGGACCACACAGGTAACGAGATGGAGGGACACAGTCAAAAATGGCAGATGGGGCGCACAAAGGTCTGCGTTTTACCTCGGGCACGAGTGGGGAGTGTCTGACATCCTGGTTACGAGGAGAGAAGTTGTGGGAAGGGTCACGAGTGAAAGGGTGACAGGTTATTGGGGCAGTGAAGCATCATGGGAAGGGCATCCGTATCAGACAGGGAGCAAAGGTTTATGAAAACAGGGAGAATGTAATAGAGAGTCAAAGGAAGAGAACAAGAGAGATTAATAGTTGGTGGTTAGGGGTGAAGGAGTGACGTGAAAGGAAGAACAAGGAAGATCAGCCGTGAGAAGCCGTGGCAAGTAGCAATATTAGCAAAAGCAATAAGCCCATCCTGATCAGCTGCAGATCAGTGGAGTTCTGCAGTTCGGTGAAGAGCACACGAGAAGGAGGGTTAGACTCGCATGACTGAGCTCACAGGGAGGGGTATGGAGGAGAAAGACATCTACATGTGAAGCTACTTTCATGTGATCTTCATGATATATTCAGTGCATCTGCTGTTTATGTTTCTAATGCATTTCTTCAAGGTATAAGCATTGGAATGCATGCTGTGCTCCATTCAAATGTGAATGTGGGATATTCCTATTGGACATGTGACACACACTACCATTCGAAAGTTTGGTGTCAGTAAGATTTTTTTTTTTTTTAAGGAAATGAATACTTTTATTCAGTAAGAATGACCTTGATGAATGTTTTCAACATTGATAATAATACAAACGTTTCTTGAGCATCGAATCATATCTGAAGGGTCATGTGACACTGATGCTGAAAATTCAGCTTTGGAAATCCAGCACTGGAATAATTACATTTTAAAACATATTCAAATAGAAAACAGTCATTTTAACTTGTAATACTACTACTACCAATACTACTACTAATAATTCACAGCATTGCTGTTGTATGGTATTTTTGATCAAATAAATGCAGCCTTGGGGAGCATAAGAGACTTCTTTCAAAAATCTCACCAAGCCTAAACTTTTGAACAGTAGTGTATAAGAACTAAGCAAAAAAAAAAAAAAAAGGAAACATCATGTTTGCTAAATGTGCTAACTTGCTTCTCCGCTTCCATCCGAGTTGCAAAATGATGCAAAAAATTTCACAAAAACAATTTGCGAATAAAGCGCATGTGTTGATGAGAACAAAACTGACCAAAAATAGGAACAGAAACGGAAGTTATGGCCCCGAGAAAGCTGCTGCGGCTCTTTTTTAAATCGCTTGCAGCGAAAAACACTCCTTGAACTTCATGGTTGCTAGCCATCAATGACAGATGCTTTATGTCTAGGAGCAACTGTGTGCCAGAAAAATCTTTGGCTCCAGCATTTCAGAATGACCAAGAGAACCATGTTATATTTTCTTCCCTGAGCAAATTATTCAGTCAAAATTATTCAGCAAGAGTTTCCAACTTGGAAGTCTAATTTGAAGCAGCTTTTTAGATTTTTCCAAGTAGAATGCTGGCGATTCTGACTTTCCAAATTGAATGGAGTGCAGCATTACAACCCCAAATTAATTATTATACATATCTATCTTTTATTTTTTACAGTAAAACAAATTGTGTGAACAGGTGTGTACAAACATTTACCTGCAATTCAACCAATGGCTAGCTCATTTCACCACAGCAAATATTTATTGTACAAGAACATAGTTTAGAAATAATTGTTTCTGTAAGAACATATCCCCTTCCAGCCTACCTATCTTGGCTCCCTTCTTAAGCAGCGCCACCACCACTGATGTGTTCCTGCAGCCGACTGCTCGATCCAGCGGACGCATGCCGCTGTAGTCCACATGCTCGATCATCGCACCATGATCCACCAGATACTGCACCTGGAACCACAACAAGACCAGAGCTGTGGTTTATTGTCTGTATATCCCCTATGTGATATCTGTTCAAAACCATTAGCATATGCATACACATCCCATTTAGGAGATTATTTAGATTATAGTTCATCCAAAAATGAAAATTCTGTCATCATTTACTCACCCCTCCACATTTTCCAAACCTGTGTGGGGTTCTTTCTTCTGTTGAACACAAAAGATGAAAGTTGAAAAATATTGGAAACGGACATTGACTCCCATAGTATTTTTTCCCATGCAATGGAAGTCAATGGCTACCGTCAACTGTTATCAGCATTCTTCAAAATATCTTCTTTTGTGTTCAACAGAAGAAAGAAAGTCATAAAAGTTTGGAATGGCACGAGGGTGAGCAAATGATGACAGAATTTTCATTTATGGGTGAACTTGCCCTTTAAGGTGTATATTTTTTAAACAAACTAGATCCACTTTACATTAGTTCACTAAAATAAAACCAACCACTTCTGAGTCGCCATAAAAAGCGGCAAGGTCCAGTGGAGTGCGGCCGCTCTTATCTGCATGGGCCGTTGCCACACCTCTTTCAACCAGAGCACGGACCAATGGGAGGTGGCCTTTAAGACACGCCCAGCTCAGTGCTGTTAGCCCCTCCTTGTCCATCAGAGATAATGAGGCACCTGTGAAATAAGTTAGAAAGCAGTCAGAAGGTTAGAGAGGACTGATTGACAGTGTGTCCTATTATTAAAATGACTGATATATCCTGCCCCTTTATATTCTAGTGTATGATCAGTACAGCTGTACCTTGAGCCAGCAGGAACTCCGCCGTACCCAGATGTCCCTCAGACGCAGCCATCATTAGAGGAGTTCGTCCCTGTTTATCAGCCATGTTCACGTCAGCGCTGTGATTCAGCAACAGGTCCACTATCTGCACAACCAACACCGACATTTCAGACTAATTAAAAAAACTTGCAAAATAAAAAACGACTTTTGAGATGTAGGAGGCGCTCACCTGCCAGTGTCCCTGCCGCACGGCGCTGAAGAGTGGCACGATGCCCCTGCGGTTGGGCTGAGCCACGGCGGCACCCTGCTCCAGTAAAAGACGACACACGTCCAGCTTCCCCCGACCTGCTGCTGCTGTCAGAGCTGAGATATTGAGAGAGTCTCTTTAGTGAGTAATCTGTGCACTCATATTTAAATGAAAACACAGAGAACAGGTTGTCTGGTGGTGTTGCACCTGTTTCACCCCACAGTGTGTCAAAGTTGTTTATCTGAGCTCGTTCCTCCTCTTCCTCATCTTTCTCGGGCAGGTCGAGCAGGTAGGATACAAGCTGTGAATAAATCAGAATTATAATCAGAATGAGGTTTATTGCCACGTATGTGTACACACAATGAGTTTGTCTTGGTGACAAGAGCTCAGTACAGGCATAGTACAGATACATAGCGATAAAGGCAATATGACACAATGATAAAAAAAAATGTAAAGGCAAAAAATTTAAATATAATACAAAAATTACATATGTACAGATAAGCTATATACAGATAGATGTGCAGTTGTGACGTATGCTATGCTAAATGTTGTTTTTAGTAATATATATATTTTTTTTTTTTTGTTATTTGTGTGTTTGTATATGTGTGTTTGTGTCACCCACACATTATTTTTAATATGTAATTCTAGTTAGTTTGAATTCATTTTTGAAAGTTTTCACACTGTGATTTTTTTAAATGTTAATTTAGTTTAGTTTAGTTAATTGACCAAAGTTAATGTAAACTGAGATATTAATATTATTTATTTGTAATATTTTATATTGTATAATAAATATAAAATTCTATATAAAAAAATTAAAAGTATATGAAAACATGAATAGATAATAATAGTAGCTAAAGAATACCATACATATTAAAATACATTTTTTTCTGAGAAATATAAAGTTCAAAAAACACATTTATTTAAAATAGAAATCTTGCATTATTATATTATAACACTGTCATTACCAATGCTTTTGATCAATTTAATGCATTTAAAGTATCCTGAATAAAAGTATTGATTTCTTAAAAAAAAAAAAAACTCTTACTTCTGTATAGCCCATACTGGCGGCTGCTATGAGGGCCTGCTGTACTGCATGGCTCTTGTTGAAGGATCCGGCCTGCTGTCCGTCTGTGTTCCACTCGCACTGCACCAGATACTTCACCACATCTAGATGACCCCGCAGACCCGCGTGGACAAGCGCACACTGACCATTCTTATCCAGGTGATCCACCTGAACAGAAACACACAGGAGAGAGAGACAGAGATGAAACTGACTGACAACTCAAAATCAACAGCCACTACCCTGCGTTCGTATTGGTTATACATCTCTATCTAGGCCTTGCATGGCTGACCTTGGCTTTCTTGCTGCAGAGGGTGGTGATGATGGGTAGGTGACCCGCGCCGGCTGCGTAGCCAAGAGGAGTGAGTCCGCTCTCTGAAACGCCATCCACATCCGCCCCAAACTCCAACAGCAGAGTCACAGTCTCCAGGTAGCCCAGGTGAGCGTGGACACACAGGATGGGGGCATTATTCAACACCTCTGTACGATAGTTCACGTTAGCTCCGCCCATAATCAGCAGCCGAGATACCTGGAGGAAGAGAGGAAGATGGGGATATGGAGGAGTAGGTGGAATAAAAAATTAAGAGTGGAAATGTTTATCAGGGTTAAAAAATTAAGAAATAAGGAAATTTCCAATCGAGTTAATTATTATAGTTTACTACACTCGAAATGAACAATTTCTTACTGATAAAATATTACAGAAAAATAACTAGAAAAATAAGATAAAATAACTAGAAAAAAATTACACCATCATTCAAAAGTTCAGGGACATTAAGTGTTTTTTTTTTGTTTTTGTTTTTAAGAAATCAATATTTTTATTCAGCAAAGATGCATTAAATTGATCAAAAGTTAATACTTTAAATACTTAAGTATTAATACTTAATACTCTAAAAAAGTATTAATAACTTTAATAACAATAACTTAAAAATGTTACTAATCCCAAACTTTTTTAATGGCAGCATACTGTAAATTCACTGTAGAAATATCTAAGATTTTCCAAGAATTTAAAAGATCTTCCATAAAAATAAATAAATTAATTAATTAATTAATAATAAAAAACAAACAAACAAACAAAAAAAAAACTACTTTTCCAAGTCTGGAAATCACTTCAAATTGAAGATATTTTCAGGTTTTCTATGACTGTGGGAATTCTGTTTTTTTTTTTTTATACCTTGATGTTCGGAGTGTAGAGATTTCTCAATGAAGTCAAAGCTGCAGAGAGCCCTTCTGTACTGTAGGACACCCACAGCCCCTGCAGAACTGAAGAGGAAACGCCAACCTTCTTACTCAGGCCCTGCGTCCAAGAGGCAATGTAGTTAATAAAAAACATCAATGGTAATGTAATATAAATCCATTTCAAAAGCATTTATATACTGCTCTAGTCAAGTTTATGCTATCAATTTAGCAACGTCAAAACGTTTACAGTTGTTATAGTTAGCCTAACCTTAAAGATGTGAGCTTTGAGAATGTGGTGGCCAAGTTCGAGGGTCTGCTGTCGATTAAGCTTGCTGTCTTGCCGTGAAAACCAGAAAGCAAGCAGTGTGTGGCCACTCCTAAAGAATCATGGGAAAAGAGACAAGATGAGGGTATAATAGATTGTAGCTATATTTCTCAGACATCGACAATGTTCACATCCCATTTTACACTTGGATATATGACAGGAAATGTTTTTTTTACATTTTGATGACATATTCAGAAGACACTTAAGCTTCTTACCTGGGGTCGCAGAGGAACTTGGTCTTCTCTCCATCCTCTCTCCAGATGAGCCACTCTCTGAAGGAGGGGTGGATGAACATCCGCGTTCCATCACGTCTTTTCACCAGGAAAGGCAAAAGGAGTTCAGACCTCTGCTGGAAATCCTCCCAGTCCATGGCAGCTCCATGCACCATGCCGGCGTTCACGGCACTGTAGGCCTGCTCATCAGTTAACGGGTGTAGAGAAGCCACGGCCACGTTAAGCAGCGGAAGAACGCGCTCGAATGACGACTGAGTTGGGAAACGCATGTTCAGCTGCAACAGGTAAACCTCAGCCAGATTCACCGGAACCACCTGCACACATGCTTACAGTTTTTAATAAAATCAATAAATACATGCTAAAAAGATGAAACATATTAATCCTTTTAGACTAAAAAAAAATATATATATATATTTTTTTATTTTCTTTTAAATTGCAAAATCCAAAAGGGTTTCATTCACACGATTACTTTTTTCATAAAGTACAGAAGCAAAATTAACCATAAATAATTAACACCACATACATTACATACCTATGAAAATCTACAATAAAAATGTACAAAATAAAATAAAATCATACAAAAAAAAAACAACTTAAAGCTAAAATAAAATAAATATTAAAAAAATAAAACATCACCATTTACATCGCTGAAAATCTAAAATAACATAAAATATATAAAGTAAAAAACAATACAAAAATGCTTTCATTAGTTTTAATGTTTCTTTTATTTTACTTTTTAATTGAATTTTAGTTTCTAAAATTTAAATTTTAGCTAGTCACTCCTATGATGTACTAGGTAATAAAGGAGGCATCTGTGTTGATTGACCCCTGACCTTGAAGCTGGAGCTTTTGAGCACCAGGTAACCCTTCTCAATGAGGTCCAGCGTGAGCTTCAGGTAGAGATAGGAGCCCCGGCTCAGACTTTTCAGATGAGTGCTGAATTTGGCAAAGGCTGCGTTGTCTAGCTTGCCATTGAGTGCCACGTTGTTCTGGATCTCCTGGCTGGAGTGAAGCCGGTGCAGGATGTAGCCCTGCAAGTCCGAGTCAATCGCATCAATTTCCTCCAGACGGTCCAGAGAGATACGGTGGAACGGCAACAGACGAGATACATCCTGAGATGGAGAGAGAAAATGAATAAGAATAAATTGGTAAAAAAGATGGAAGTATGGATAGATGGACGGACGGAAGGAATACAGACCAGCAGTGTTGTTCTGACAGTGACCACCAGTTTAAGCCAGGGAGGGAAACGCTCAACGGTTTTGCACAGGAAGGAAACAATGGTTTCTCCGTAATCCGGTTTATGGAACTCCGCCTCATTCAACCCGTCAATCACAATCAGGAGATTCTCATCACACGCAATCTTCCTCTCTGTAAACATCGCATGTTTTCAATATTACATACTGTATATGTCAGCATAAGAGTGTGCACGAACACGCTCACACACCTCGATGCAGGATCTCCAGAGGTTCCAGCAGGCCCCTGCGGAAAGCGTTGAAAGGGTCCTGGACGCAGGCGCGCAGGCTGAGTGTGCTCTGCAGGTGCGGCTGACGGAGCAGCAGCTCTCGGTAGGCCTGCATCTGAGGAGCCCTGCACAACAACGCTGCCACATTATGCACAAACTCAGGGACCAGGCAGGTGTATGCGTTGTCGGCCTGACAGTAATGGTACGCCACCACCTGCACACGATATGAGAGAGCAGATATAAGCTGACAAACATTTACATTCACAGCACAGCTTGGGTTGAGACCGCACCTGTAAAACCTGATTTTAGCTTTGCTTATCAACATTCAGTTTCAGTCACTGAATTTGACTGGTACATGTTGTTGCAAGAGTGCTGATATTTCACTCGATGATGATTTAAAAACAGATTATTTCAAGAACGAAACACCATTACTGTGTTGCTCAGAGACACACAATGGTTCACTAGTGAAGCAAGAACAAAGTAACTTGAATATTATATCTGAAATACACACTACCGTTCAAAATGTTCAGTAGTAAGGGTCAGATTTTCTTTTTTTCAAAGAAATTAATAATTTTATTCGGCAAAGCGATCAATAGCTACAGTAAATACTTAAATTGTTACAAAAGATTTTTAATTCAAATAAATGCAGTTCTTCAAAACTTTCTATTCATTAAAGAATCCTTAAAAAAACATGTATCACAGTTTCCACAAAATATTAATCAGCACAACTGTTTTCAACATTGATTATAATAAGAAATGTTTCTTGAGCATTAAATCAGCATATTAGAATGATTTCTGAATGACCATGTGACACTGAAAACTGGAGTAATGATGCTGAAAATTCAGTTTTGCATCGCAGAAATAATTACAATTTAAAATATTAAAATGTTATAATATTACAGCTTTTACTGTATTTTTAATCAAATCAATGCAGCCTTGGTGAACCTAATAGACTTCTTTCAAAAACATAAAAAAATCTTACTAACCCTAAACTTTTGAACAGTAGTGCAAGTACTTAACATTAATTTCTTCTTTATTAAAATGTTGTGTAAAAGCAATATCAACATGGCTGTAATTCAACCATAGGTCTGTGTGATATTAACTTTGGATTTCAATTACAGACTTTGAGTGTACTTTTATAAAGGCTCAATGTTAATAGATTATCGACCATTATAAGCAACACCCTAGCATTGTGATAAACTTTGCACAGACAAATACCATTCAACAAATGTAATAAAACAGTCAAATGGATTTTAATCATTTTATAATTCATTATGGGTATTTATTATTAGAGCATCAGGAACTACTTCTGTATATATGCCAAACACAAATTAGTCATACTTTTCACAGAGTAAAGGTGCCCGGAACATCTAGAGACACCTGTTAAAAGTAGGTTTAGACAAAGAAATAGACAGAAGAAGGACAAAAATATTTCCAGTCTCAGGGATTCAGCTCAAAAACACAATAAATATTAAAGGGGTCATATGATGCTGCTAAAAAGAACATTATTTTGTGTATTTGGTGTAATGAAATGTGTTTATGCGGTTTAAAGTTAAAAAAACACATTATTTTCCACATACTGTACATTATTGTTTCTTTACGTGAACATTTGGGCGGTGTTATGCAAATCTTCCCACATAGTGAGGTAGACATGTGGGGGCGTGTTAGAACGAGCCGTTTTAGGTAGGCGTGGCTGAATCTGAACTTTTATAAAGAATATCTCTTTGGATTTGAGACTTTAGTCTTTGCAACTTTACAGATCTTCTTTATGCACCAAGAGCTTGTAACACTCCAAAGAGAAAGGAAAAATTGAAATCGCATCATATGACCCCTTTAAAACTAGAGAAAGATTCAAAGCTCAGGAGTTTTGATGTGATGAAGGAGTTTCATTAATGCACAAAACATTATGGAGTTTGAGTGCATCGATGGCCTTATTCCAATAATCTAAGACTGCTGCTTCCCTGGATTCACTTCATGTGTGTGTGTGTGTGTGTGTGTGTGTTCAAAAGCTTGTCATCATTAGCAATGCAGACTCTGAGTATATCTAATGGCTGTGCTGGGAGACTCTGTGCATATAAATATTTGATGAGGCAACAGAGCCGCAATAAACCTTTGTGCTTAAAAGAATAGAGAGAAAAGCAAAACACAGAGAGAGTGAGAGCAAATTAATAAAAGAAGAAAGAGACAAAGGAAGAAATGGGGAGACAGAGAGATAATAAATCAATAGAAGAGAAGAGGAGTGAGGGAGATTGAATGGCAGACTGGATATATGCCCGCCCCGTTGATTATGTTGGTATTAGTTGGCACCTGAGAAGCCAGTCTTCTGAGTGCTTCCTCTTGGCGTCTCCGCATCTCGGGCGTTCCAGGGCAGTTGCTCCCACCGACCAGAGTGCCGTGAGCGGACTGAGGCTGGTTCAAAGGCAGTGTGTCGCCATCTGAGAGGAAGACATGGCATGCATGTGATGACATGTCACAAACTGAGACAAAATGGCATTGACATTTTAAGGGCTGAAAATATTTGTTCCCTTTAAAAAAAGACAATAAAAAATAGTTCGCCTAGGAATGAAAATACTGTCATTATTTACTCACCCTCATGTCATTCAAATCTGTAGTGTATAATTGTATATTTTCTGTGATTTTTTTATTTACAAGTTTATCCATAGCCATAAATTTGTCTTGACAGTCTGTGATGTAATATGTATTTTACCCACTGTGACCAATGTGTGGAGTATTGTGATTCTAAAATCATAAAAATACCATATCCATAGATGCAAATTCAGTCATAGCTAATTAAATGTTTTGCAGGATTTTAATATTCAGAATTTCAAAGCACTTACTAATAAAAAAATGTATAAAAACTGTGAGATATAAGTTGTTGTTGAAGTCTTTATTATTACTTCTTTTTATTTTGTAAAGTAAGAAAAAATATGAAACATTCTAAAACATATTTTGATAAAATAATGTACATATCAATATAAAATACATTTTAAATCTACATTCTGTATTATGAAAATAATAATTGACATAGTTAACATGTCTGTTAAGCTTCAAAAAACACCTAAAAAGCTAGTTTTCTAAAGCCATATGAGAGTTTAATGTGAGGGACTGACTGGAATTTAAGTTATTTGATGAATTAGTATGACTTCGCAAATTATTTGCTGTAAGTCTTTCAGGAAGTGCTGAAAGTTTCAGATTTGTATCCTAGAATATAGCACAAGACTCATATTGACTGCTTTTATGGTGTTTTTTGTTTGTTTGTTTTGTCCTTTTTTGAGCTTGAAAGATGTGGTGTGATGGAAAAGAGCTGTCAAGTAACTCCTTTTGTGTTTCACAGACAAAATAACAGCAAACAGGTTTGAGGTCACAACACAATGGTCAATAAATAATGACTAAATTATTTGTTTTGGTTACTATACGATTTTTATTCAATCTTAAGGAAATATATTCACAGTTTAGTGATTTTCATCTGAATGAATCCACTCACGTTTTGGTGAGGCATGTGGACTGTCAGAGGTGATCTGTCTCATGCGGTTGCCGTGGCAGCTGAGAGCCACCAAGCGAGAGATGATGGCCGTCTTGCCGAAGCCCACGTTGCCAACAATAACGACACCTTGACTGGCAGTGGACTCACTGCTGCGTAGACAAACGTCGACTTCCTGGAACAGCCATTCTCGACCGGTGAAAACCGCATCGGGGGTCAGACTGGGCACCTCGAAGAGAAGCGGCTTCAGGGCGATGTCCGGTGGCCGGTATGGAGCAAAGCGCACTGCATTGTGGGAAGCATTAGAAAATATTGCCAGTGAAACAGGTTTTATACAAACATACACATACATACTGTATATTTATCCTTCCAAAGCCTCTTTTTCGTCTTCTTACAGTGATTTTATCCATCAAAGAGAAAGTTTTACAATTCACTTTCGAAATAAAAACCTCTTCAGAATGCAGTAATGCTTTTTTTTTTACCAGCAGAGGGAGATGCTTTATCTGAAAAAGGCCAGAACTGACAGCTTACGCAAGCCAGAGCTGCAGTGTGAAACACCATGAATCAACGACTGTCGACGGGGTGCCTTGACCCATTAATGCATGGCATATAATTCACCTGAAATAACAGATCAGCCTCCATGCATCAAAAACAGGCACAGAGCTGTCACTGAGCCGTTGCCATGGTTACAGGAACCCACCTTTGGGGATGCTTGTTGCTTTTGTTCAGATTATCCATTAAATTTATTGCTATCATGCACAAAGCAAAATGTATATTCATCGTCATATTAATCCACCACATAAACCATAATAAAGATCCTTAATATTAATTAAAATAATCCTCATCTAATATTCATTTTCAGTCTTCATTATCCTTATACGTATCATCCGTATTATCATTAATCTCAATTACTGATAATATTACTGATAATATTCAAGCGTCATGTAAAAGCAGGACAGGGATATTGGGAGAAAATCTTCAGCACAATTAGCATAAATTATGTATAATATGTATAATTTCCTGACTGTATAGGATTATGCTGCAACAAGTGTGATGGAGCATATTATTAGGTTATTTATCCCTCCATTTGCATGTGGACTATTAATTAGCCTCATAACATATGAATTAATTATCTATGCATTAGCATAACAGGGTGAGCAGATTTATGCAGGGCGAGGTGACCTTTATGAGCACATATGGATGCTAGCAGACACTATAGTAAAAAGGGCAAGAAAAAGAGACAAAGAAGGAGGGAGATAGAAACCGGGGCAACTGAGCAGTAAAACGGCTATTAAGAACTACAGACAGGGAGGTTGTAATAAAGAAGAGGCAAAAAGAAAAGTGAACTCATTGCTTTTTAGTAGCATATACTGTATATTAAAATCTCCTTTCATGGTACAGCTAGAGCGGGTTCACATCCCCAAATGTTTTCCACAGTTAAGTGTGATTATTACTGGTGGAAATGGCTTTTAATGCCTTCTGAAAGAGTACTATACTGAAACATGAAAGAACCTGCTTGTAATTGCAGTCAAATTATGCCATTATCTACATTGAGGTAGAATTATTATCTACAGTAGTTACGTTCAAATACCTCATGGTTGACGTACGGTTTGAGCATCACATCACTATGAACGCTTTTAACAAAATATGATGATGTGTTTCCACATTAATTAAAGGGGTCATATGATGTTGCTAAAAAAGAACATTATTTTGTGTATTTGGTGTAATGAAATGTGTTTATGCGGTTTA
>NW_015552706.1:138997-148655 GCF_001515605.1 Sinocyclocheilus anshuiensis | reverse complement strand
CGCAAATCTTCCCACACAGTGACGTAGACATGTGGGGGCATGTTAGAACGAGCCGTTTTAGGAGGGCGTGGACGAGCAGTGTTGCCAAGTCTGCGGTTTTCCCTCGGAATTGGGCTACTTTAACACTGTTGCCGCGGGTTGTTTTTCATGTCCGCGGGTTGAAGCGACTCCAATAACATGATATTTATCCTCTGGAATGCGAATTTTAGCAGGGGAACCCCGCCAAAAAAACTTGTATTTTACCCCCTGGAATGCGATTTTTAACTGGAGACCCCCTCGAAACGCAATTGGGCTAGTTTTGGGCTAGTTTTGAGTAGCGATTGGGCTGGTTTTCTTGTGAAAACCTGGCAACCCTGTGGACGAGTCAACTTTTATAAAGAATATCTCTTTGGGTTTGAGACTTTAGTCTTTGCAACTTTAGGGATCTTATCTATTCTCGAACAGCTTGTAACACTCCAAAGAGAAAGGAAAACTTGAAATCGTATCATATGACCCCTTTAACATTGTAAATCCAGCTATTATTTTACTAAATTTTCATTTTAAAAATATACATTTATAATACTACATTTTGTGTTGTATGGCATTAAATTACAGAAAACTAGTTAACGCTACTGCATGAGGGTTTCTAATACAACGGCAGAGGAATTGATGGCAAACTTTCTCCATTTTTTCCTCTTTTGTAAGGTCATAGAAACACTATCGTGGATTTGTTCTTTTGCTTTTGGATCAAATGGAAACACAAAAATTATATCTGTTGTAGTTTTCGTTCACCACTATAGAGGTTTACACAACTATGATGACTTCCGCTTCTGAGAACCTCGGAAATGTGAAAAGGGTGTATAAATAAACACTCAGATACAGTCCACCTCCACTGCTTTGTCACCTTGCAGTCTTCCTGAACTAAACGGGTTTTTTGGTGAATTGTGGCTCAAGCTATTGGAGTTCTGAATGAATCTGAGAGGAAACCCAGACCTCCAAGGCTCGCTCCCACCTGGCATGATTTAGGATGTGTGGAGCCTTGACTGTGAGCTTTAGACAGCAGGCTGAGCTCTGACAGATGAGCCAGAGCTAATGCTAATAGGAAGTCAATACATCGATCTGGACAGGAGACAGATTACGGCACGGCAGTCCAAAGGGGAAACCGAGCACAGCAGGACGAGGGGGGAGAGTGATCCGCGGAAGAGCTGCCGTGTGTGTTGAGGGTTTTAATGGGACATGCTGTGTTTAGCGGAGAGCAGATGTACGAGAGGCAAGACACACACATTACATTGCAGAGATTCATTCTAAAAAGGGACATATTCTATTATTTTGTAGAATTCTGTTTTTGTTTCCCCTAAAGTCCACTTATAATGTTAATCAAGGTTCTGCCACCAAAATCAGTCATAATTTAGATTTAAATGACCATTTTCCACCCTCTCTCAGACTAAGATGGCTGTATTTCTACTGCACCTTATATGTAAGTGATGGCTGTTATGATTGGCTTTTCACTTTGCATGTAAAATAAGTAGCAACACCCCCAACAAGCTGCTGAATAATAAAAAAAATGTTTTGATTTACATTTTTGGTCAATAAATAATAATTCCATCCTTCTTTCTCTTTGTTTTATTATCTTATAGAGCTGCTTTATAGTTTGCTTCATAACTAATGAACTTTGCAATACTCACACTGTTATTGAACTAAACTGACTAAATTGAACTAAATTGAACTAATGACACTATTGTCTTTTTAGAGCTGCTTTACAACTAAAACAGTATTTGTTTCAAAATTGAAGAACACTGCAACATTAATACTCCTATATTCCTGTTTATTACAGTGAAGCTGCTTTGAAACTATTTGTATTGTATAAAGCACTATATAAAGAATTGTGACTTGACTTACATAGAATCAGTAGGTCTGTCTACACTTGTGACTGGTAATATACAGTACAAGGTGGTGGTGAAGTGAAACAAGTGAAGAGTGGAAGGATAAAAATTTATGTGGTCACATACATGTAATAAATCTAGAAAAAATATACACACCTCTCATGTCCACTTGTCCAGAGCGGCTGGAACTGGAGTTCTGTCGTGGCATACGTAAAGATGTGCGCAGTGGAGCCTGTCTTTGCTCATCAACAGAAACCATTTATTATGCATTTCCTCATTTCAGCAGCCAAGCGAATGAAGAGAAGCTATTAAAAAGAAGCAAACATATTCTGGCAAACAGGCTCCAGAAGGAGCTCGTTGTTCCAAAAGTTTTCAACAGCATTAATAAGTTTACTGTCAGTTTAACTTCGCCAGAAATGAATCAACCCTCAACTTCAGCTATGAAGTAAATCTGACAGTGTTTTTATTTAATAAACCATTTACCATGGTAAAAGATTAAAATCAGATTGTACTTGGATATATACCATGTCAGTAAATTATTATAGAAGTACCATGGTATTTGTATTTAACTTCATTCATTACAAGCTTTTACATGAAGCGACTTGCAAATGATGGCACACCAAGTTATTTTACAAGGTATTTCATACGAAAACAGTGGTATTTCATGGTACTATCAAAACATGGTACTGTGTATTTGTTGTTAGTGATGAGTCAAACCTTTTGACAAACTGTATGAGAGCTGTGTTTGCTTAGCTTGTTGTTATTAGCTTACATGAAAGTGCATGCATGAATTTTGAGCCCCTTTTCCTTTGCTAATGAGGAGGAAAGTTCATGGCGGCTTGATACACAAGAATATTAAGAACACAGTGGGTGGCCACTGAGTTTATCTCACCTCAAAGCAGCTGGAGAGTGCTCTTGAAACTACAGAAGAACAGCTAACATTATTGTGGCAGTGTTAACACTGGCGTTATGGACAAGTGGCCACTATCAAAGTAAGATGCAAGGTGCCACATACTAAGGAAAGCCTTTCGTTCTCTGCTAATGTGTTTAATCGAAGACAGATTTCAGAAACCCACCCATGGCCCCATAGCTTCCTGTTGGTGTACATGTGTGGAACAACAGTTTAGTAATATAAACCAAACCTCCCCTAAGAGAACCTCAACGTGTTTGAGCAGGAACTTTAAAGAGCTGCAGCCGTGACGTCAAAACCTGGAAGACTAATTCGCCAATGCTTCCCTTGAGATTTTCCTATTGGTTTTTATAATGTTTTTTTTTTTCAATTCATGAGTAAAATAAGGTCTGTGGTAAACATAACTTCATGATACTTTGATGTTCTGTGCTTTACAATGTGAATTACACATATCTATACTGTAAAACATGAATTTTGAAGCAATTATGTTTATTTTATAAAACATGTTTCTAATAAGCAACTACATAAGAATGTTTGGGGTGTGAGTGTGTGCAGTTTACATTGAAGAACAAAATATCAAAGTATCGTCAAATTAGGTTTAACGCAGATCTTATTTTACTTATGACATGAAAAACCCCTTAGGAAAATCTCAAAGGAACCAGTAGCAAAATAGTCTTCTAGGTTTTGACGTCACGGCTGCAGCACTATATCAATGACAAAGTTTGCAAACTTTAAAGGGGTCATAGGATGCCCATTTTCCTGTGACGTCACACAAACAGGCATCTGAGATCGGCTCGATTTGAAAAAGGGGAAAACATTTAACCAGATTAAAAAAAAAACACTGTGTGGATTTTTATCATTATAGGGTGGTTGTGTACACACACTGCCAACACACTTCAGTTCAAACAACTTGTAAAAGTGCATGTAGCATCCTATGACCCCTTTAAGCAAGCTGGGAAAGATGTTATTACAAAATTCGAAAAAGGTTACATTTAATGTTACTACTGTAAAACCATAATAAATTAATATCAAATCCCCATCAGTGTAAAGGCCTGTTCACACCTGTTCAATTAGAACGATAAAGTTATTCATTCTAATCATTCTAATTAGTAAGTAAGTAAATAAGTAATAAGTAATAAGTAAATTCCACAATAAACGCTAATGACAAACAGGAACAATAATGTTGAAATCACTTTCAGAGCAAAATTTTCCAGCTGATGAACAATAAAAACATTGACCAAACAGAATCCACCCGACTTCAAAGAACTCAAGCTTTTAAAGCAACAGACTACATAACCACACCACATGCTAAAAATAAACAGAACATTATTGTCTATTGGTCTGGATGCTAACAAGGTTATTGTTATCTTTGTAGGAATTTTTCCTGTTGTGAACAGGTCATATCTATAAATATGAAATGTGAAAATGTGAAAAATATCCCAGACACCAGCATTTCTCCTGCTCAACCCCACCACTTCCATCACTTCCATCTGCACTGCCGACTGTCTGCCTGGCATGACTGTGTTGCTGGATTTACAGCCGCTTGAAATGCGTCACAATGACTTTGGCTCCCATCACTGAACTGGTGTTTTACAGCCCCACCGTGGCGCTGGTCCAGAAGGCACGTCTGCAGTTTACACTAAACGTCTGAACATGTGCACATCTACATATCTCTAACCTGGTCTGAACATGGAGATCTGTTTGTGTCCTTACATGATACTTCTATATGGAAGATAAACATATAATAACGTATGCTTTTCTAGGTGATCAGACTAGCGATTTTCACCTAAAAAAATACTTAAGGTGCGGCCACATTTACCTTTGTTGAGCGAATGGTCACATAAGAGCAAAATATTTTTTGTGCAAGTTGTGCTTCATACATTGCTACACTACTGATAACAGACAATTGACCTTTTTGCCCATGAAATCACCAAAATTTAGCTAATGTGGCCACAACTTTAGACTTAAAAAGGGAAGAAACGTGAGCCACTTCTAGAGATAAGAACATTCAAGACTTGGCAGTGTGTTCTTTTAATTTGTGCCAATAAGAAACCACCAACAACACCCTAGCAACCACCTAGCAACACATTTTGTGTATTTTTATGCATAGATATGTATAGGTAGATGCCACATTCGACCGCTCTAGACACACCGACACGTCCGCCATCTTGGAACGGTTAACGTGTCGTCACTCACAATAAAAATAAATTTTTGATTTGAGTTGTGCCACAACGTTGCCCGGCCTCTGGTTGTAAAACCCACTGCAATTTAAATTCCTGAAGAAATGAGATAACCTTTCACATGTAATAATGTGCTGGTTTGTGTTTTTAATATGTATCAACTCTGTATTACAGGTTTTTCAACTATGGTAACTTTTTTATGTCGTGTTAGCTAACCGCTTCGTCTTGTGCTGTTGTGATAGTTTGGAAAAATCATCTGCTGAAGTCTACTGCAGATATAGATATGCATTTATGCGTATAACTACGGTTGCAGACACAGTCAACTTGTTCTTGAGCGTTTGCGGACCATCTTTGACTGTTCCAATATGGCAGACGGCTTCTGTATATCAGGCCACAGAAACAGCTACTAATAAGGCATCTACCTATACATATCTATGGTTTTATGTACATATGTGAAGGTGCATGTACTGTATGTACAGTGGGTACGGAAAGTATTCGTGTGGCTTTCCTAATCAAGTCCAATCAGTATAATCAAACACAGCTGGACTCAAATGAAGGTGTAGAACCATCTCAAGGATGATCAGAAGAAATGGACAGCACCTGAGTTAAATATATGAGTGTCACAGCAAAGGGTCTGAATACTTAGGACCATGTGATATTTCAGTTTTTCTTTTTTAATAAATCTGCAAAAATGTCAACAATTCTGTGTTTTTCTGTCAATATGGGGTGCTGTGTGTACATTCATGAGGAAAAAAAATTAACTTAAATTATTTTAGCAAATGGCTGCAATATAACAAAGAGTGAAAAATTTAAGGGGGTCTGAATACTTTCCGTACCCACTGTATATGTGACAGGAAGTGAACAAAGGAGAACAAGACTCATACCAGTCTTTCTGTTTGAAAAAAAATAATCAAATGCTTCTTGAACTCAGAGATCAGCTTTGAACGGGGAAGATGGAATGAAAGACGAACTGAGGGAGTGACACACACACACACACACACACACACACACACACAGAGAGGAGGTGAGGGAATGAGTGGGTGGGATGAGGATAGAAAGAGAAAGAAATGAAAAGTGTGAGGGAAGAGAGTGAATGACAGGAAAAGCGTGAGAGGTGAGCGTGCATGAGTAAGAAAGAAAATCAGGGGGAGAGAGAAAGCGAGAGAGAGGTGAGGAGAGTATGAGAAAAGACAGATGCGAATATAGATGAACAAACAGATCACGTCATTCACTCACTGCTGCCACCAACTGCCTTCACTTCACTAAGGTGCATGCTGGGAGTATGTGAGAAGATGTCTTCTCATACACACGTCACACTTACTGTACATCTTTAAATGAATTTTATCAGTATTTACGCTCTCTTATTTTTGTGGTGCTTCATTTGAAACAATTCAGAAAGACTGATGAATTAAAATAATCTACTTCATAACAATATGCTCAAAGATAAATACATAAATAAATTGTTAATATGAACATTAATTCTAAAACTAATAATAATAATAATAGATTGAACTGAATTGAAATGAATAAACAAGAAGTAAACAAATGAATAAAAAGTAAATAAATAATAGTTATTATTATTGATGTAGTTGTTATCGTAATTATAAAGAATAAGCAATATCATTTGGTAACTTAACTGTAGGCTGAACAAGTGATGGTCACATTAATTAAATTAAGCTTGCTTGTGTTCAGATTTTATAAACATTGAATTTACTTTATTTTGGACATTTCTTCTAGCAAACCTTCAAAAATCCAAAGTTGACAGTGGGGAAAAAAAAAATTACAGTACATTGAACTGGGCTACTGTGTATGATACTATTTTCTCACATGTGGATCCAAAACCAGCAGCACAAACCACAAATCCTTCATAAAACCTGGAGGAGATTCACACGGACATCCTTGCTTTGTTGTAACGGGGTAGCATCAGGAGCTAGGAGCCGCTCCAGAGCTCAAATAGCCCATAAAAACTGAGAAGAGGGGCACTTCTATAGCTCTCACAGTAATCACTGTGTGCTTTTTCTGACCTTGACATTTTAAGGGAATTGGAAACACGTGTCTGTTGACTTTTAGAGTCTGGATTATGCGGGATATTTCCTGTCTCCGCAGTTCACCATTCATGAACAGAAGTGTTCAAAGAGCCTCAGCTGAATGAGTTTCACACAGAGCTGACTGCAAATATTCACGCGCGGTGAAAGATGAATGTGACTGTTTGTAACTAACGGGATTTGAATGCTGGACTGAGTTTTGACTAGCTCAGCATAATATGGAGGTTTCTGCCATTTTACAGTTAATCTAGGGTTAAATAACAACTGAAATGAAAATACTGAGTTACTGAAATGACTCAAAGGAAGCAAAGCAATATAGGTATAGGCACATATATTCTAGAAGGAATTGCCAAGATAAAGTAAACTGAATGTTTATAAAACGGATAGTCCCACCTCTAAAATCTGATTGAACAAGACATGCTTAATAATTTAATTTATGTGACCATCATTTGTTTATTTATGCAGCCTACTGTTAGGTTAACAAATGATAGTTCTTATCATTCTTTATAACCATATCAACAGCAGCAATAATAATAATAATAATAGTTATTGTTAAGAATATGATGTAACATTGTTAAGCAGCCTAAACTATAACCAAATTTAATTTATGTAATATAGTATAGTAGACTAATTGTGGGCTAAACAAATTATGATCACATAAATTCAGTCTTATTTTCATTGCAGATGCATTATTATAGTATAGTATATTATATTATATTATCATTTCAGCTAATTTATTATTATTATTATCAATTTAATAATTATTATTTATATTAACAATTAAATTATTTAAACATTTGAAAAGTTCAGATGCAAAAGGCTCTAAGTGCTGTCTGAAATTTACCTAAAATTAGCATTTTTATCAGGCTCCTATATTTGTTAATTTATTTCACTTTAATGGCACAGACAAGGACCTATACATTGTCATTAAAGTAAAATTACTGAACCTAAACATAGGAGCCTGATAAAAATGCAAATTTTAGAAGAAAATTTCAGATGGCACATTTCTATATTTAATTTATTTCTATATTTTAATTTATATTGGTAAGACGCTTTTGTGATTCATTGGCTTTGTACTACTCTGCAGTGACAAAGTTGAATCTAATCTATTCTAATAAGGTATGTTCGGACTGGCAAACTACTAATACTCCTAGTACTATTTTGGCAGTATGTATACTGTACACAATATGCAAATTTTCAACTATAACTGCCAAAATTTGAGAGCACACCGTGTGGGACACTGGATCCCCCAGTTTACAATGAGACTGGAAACATTGTCAAGTGCAATTTCAGCGTCTTTCTTGACTCACTGTTTGACTTGACTGCCAAAAGTTGAATAAAAATTGTAAATAATTATACAGTATGCATACTGCACACTTATATTTCACATAATACTTATAGACATGTAGTATTCTGACATATTCATACAGTATTCTGAACATAGCCATAAATTAAAAACTGAAACTTACCAGCCACAGAGTTGGGGCGGGGCATGAGGTAGAGGGGGATGGAGTGGGCGGAGTGAGAGACGGAATGTTCCAGACTCCTCTCTGGGATTTTGTTGAGGCTGTATGTGGAAGCGGCCATGTTTTCATCCACCCGATAAAGAAAAGAGTCTGCACCCATTGACTTCTGTGCCTGCCAGAGTTTCAGGCTGCCCCGAGAGCCCTCGCTGTGTTTACCTCCATGCTCGGCATTCTCTGAGTAACTTGTGAGCGTTGCTGCAAGAAAGCAACGAGAGATTTGAAACAGAGACATTTTTGAACGGTCATTTTTGTATTTGTACATCAATGATTAGCATTCATTTCTGTTCCTAAAACAAGCTACAGAATGTCTCTCACCTATAATACCGCTGTCTCGGCTCTCCAGGGTGGAGGTGGGACTCGTGATGGATCCGTAAGCACAGTCTCTGGTGCCCATGTTACCCGGAGCTCCAGCGGGCAACGTAGAGCAGGGGCTGCCAGGAGGGGGCGACGCTGTGCTGCTAGCTAAGCTAGAGCATGGGCTGATCCTCTGGGTCATGGAGATGCCCTGAACATCAGAAGAAAGACAATTTCACCCTCAAAATTACAGAGTTAGAGAATTACAGTAACTCCAACAGAGGTAGAGTGTTTCTCCTCACTTGCCACAAGAATCACAAGCAATGAACGAAAACGACAATTGTTGCTTGGTTTCTATTTTGTAGCCCTGGCTTGTCCATCCAAAGTGAAATCTCATTGGTTCAAAATCCTACTCTAAATTCTATAATAAATATGTGGTCAGCTCTGAACTACCTCATAGCTATATGTTCAAAGATCAATAAATAAACCATTAATAATTATAATAATAATAATAGTACTACTACTTATAAATTATTATTATTATTGGTTAATTGTTCTTCAAACATAGCTATGAAGTAGTTCCAAAAAACTTTTATTTTGGATGCGATTAATCGTGATTAATCGTTTGAGAGCACTAATTATTATTATTATTAATACTTCTTTATCATGTTATTCATTTTTATGATTATTAATATTAATCATAGAATTTGTATTGTTATTTGTTATTATTAAATTATAAGGGGGATATAATAAATTATAACAACGGGAAATAATAATAATAATAGTTATTATTATTATTATTATTATTATTATTATTATCAATGTTGAGTAATAACAAATA
>NW_015552706.1:132579-138984 GCF_001515605.1 Sinocyclocheilus anshuiensis | reverse complement strand
TTAATACTTCTTTATCATGTTATTCATTTTTATGATTATTAATATTAATCATAGAATTTGTATTGTTATTTGTTTTATAAGGGTTATAAGGGGGATATAATAAATTATAACAACGGGAAATAATAATAATAATAGTTATTATTATTATTATTATTATTATTATTATTATCAATGTTGAGTAATAACAAATAGAAAAATTATGTTCATATTCATATACAAAGGCAGGAAATTGCATTTTTTTCTAATAAACAAACATAAAAACATGCATTAGCTGAAGGTGTATTCACACACTCACTGGGCCTCATGCATAAAACACGAACAGCACAAATTTGTTTAAACCATTAGTATATTAAATTTTTTGCTAGATCAGTGCACCACTGCTTATATATGAGGGCTCTGTTCCAGAAAAGCAGCACCGTTGAATGACTTTCACACACAAAAATGCCCACAGAAGTGGAAATCTGCTGACTGGTATTTAATGATACAGTGCTGTCCCATATTTCTGCTGAGGATTGCACACTCATGTGGAATTATCTCTTTTTATGGCCTGGGCTGACTTAAACAATTTTTCCACTGTGACTCAATATTATGTAATTTAATACGATGTTATTGGCTTTATGGTATATGACTGAGAGAACTTTGAATTTTCAACTCTTAACCAAATGGAAAGAGGAGAGAAATTAGTGTATTATTTCAGCATGCTGTGGTTGGCTACAAGACATGAGCTACAAAAACAGACCAGGATGGTGGATCATTTTACCCAGTAGGAAGAGAGAGTGAGAAAGATAAAGGGAGAGACATAAACAGACAAAAAGAATGATAATGAAAGAGTTACAGGAAAAAAGTAAAGAGGGAGTAGAAAAGAGACATGGAAAGAATAAGTGGTTAAGCGAGTTCATGTCTGACTCTGGGTCTGCGGTGGAGGCCACATTAATGACATCATACAGACGGATATGAATATCAGTCAGTCACTGGTACGTCTGTCCAGAGGTTGCTTTAGATAACATGTTTCTTGCAACCAAAATAGATCCAGCTGCAAACCAAGAGGATGTTCTTTCATAAAAACATCAATTTAAGGATACATTTGCTGATCACACTTGAAAATGAAACAAGGTTCTGATTCACAAATTAGGGTTTGATTCAAGTCTAACACTAAAAACGTGTTCATATGTTCAATTTCTGTTATTTTCCAGCTCTTCTTTTTTTTTAGTTCTTACACTCTTTAACTCTCTTGTATCAGCCTTTTTAATATAATTTAAATTGTGTACAGTTTGTTTTTGTAGTCCTTGTTGTGTTCCTACAGGAACGCAGATTCGTTTCGCTGTGTACAGGCTGTATAGAGCTGAAATGACAATAAAGCTACTCTGACTGAATCTCTGAAATTAACTAATTTTTTTCTGTAATTAATCGCGATTAATCGTGATTAATCCCACCTAACATAAAAGTTTTTAAATATACTTTTATATTGCAATAAGTTCACATTCAATCTTCAAATTAATGTAGAAACAACAAAGAGAGTATATTTTTAATATCTGTTTAAAGAAATTGTTTTATGACTGAAGGCGAGTATCACTGATACCAATACTACCAATGTCTCTATGAATTTTTTTTCCCTAATATTTAACCATTGACTAAAGCCATTCAACATTATTGTGAGCTATCAATTTTAACATTTATTAGGCTTTAAAAAAGAACAACTTCTAATTTAAGTGAACTTAAATCAATCTTCACATAAACCCATTATAATAAATGTCATATTTAACCGTGCCTTTCAGCAAGTAGGAAATATACAGAAATTGAATAAAGTTATCAAACACTAAATTCTAAATTAAATATAGATGAATCCTTAAAGCTACAAAAATTATTTCTTCTTTTTTCTTTTGTTCTCTGATTAACAGACACCACAGCAGCTGGGTTATTAGGGTATTTTGGCTGCTTTAAGAGCTGCCGCTGCTGAACATGACAGATCTGACACGCATACGGGTTTGGAACGACACGAGGACGAGTAATTAATGACAGAATTTTAATTTTTGGGTGAACCATCCCTTTAATATGAAATGATATATAGCACGTGCTGCTGCATTTGTGCAAGCACAGTATAACGCCTGACAGGACAGGAAAAAATTGGTTTTTCCTGACATATGGCCTGACAACATCTAATCTGACCGCAGTTCACTGTTTTTCTATTGATGCTCCCTCGTCACCAGTACCTTTTCCGTGTTCGTTTGACTAGCACTGAGGTGAAGTTGGAGTGCGCATCTGAAAAGTCTCCCATTTCCTTAGAAGCCAAAATCGAAATAAAAAAATTAAATTAGCTTAATAAAACCGCCACAGGCCTAAAGTGTAAGCAGAAGTTTGAATGTTTAGTTCTCTCTTCTATCATAATTAAACAGGGCTTTCATGTTGCGCGTGCTGAAGCTCCTCCGCGTGGGCGCGATCTCGCTTCTGAATTGCGAATAGCAAAAATGCATCATAGACAAATGTTTGAAAAACAGCTGGCAACTTTGGTGAGATAGAATTTGCAAGATAATGTATATATAGCAATAATAAATGTATGTGTGTTTTCTTAATTTCTCCAGTACCGATAGCAGAACCGTTAACGTCAGAGCTTATCGATACTCCGGTCTTTCATAATTTAGCCCCAGCACCGATTAAATACAGGGTTTCGGTACCCATCCCTAGTCTGCGACATGCCTAATTAGACTCGAACTGCACGGATACACCAGTGCAAACTGCTGCTGTTCATCCAAAACCCAGGAACATCTGTCATGATTTAGAGAGCAAGAACAGCAATCTGTGTTTTTGAGGTAGAGAGCCGCCCACTGACAAAACCCTGAGCTGCAGAGAAGCACCTCCCACCATCACTAGGCCAAAAAGTCACTTTAATTATTTTCAAAAGAATAATGAGAGAGACTGGACAGAGCGAGGGCAGCTGAGAGCACCGAATGTGTGTATCAAACCTGAGTGTCATCTTGTTCCTCCATGCTGTACTGTGCTCCACCAGGCCCTTCGTTCACTTTTTCCCCGAGCAGGAACCCCAGTCGCGTCATCAGTGTGTTGGCGGCCTCGTCTACAGATGGTGGAGGACCCATATCCTGGCTTTCTTCCCCTGCGAGAGAATTTAAGAGCGCAAGAGAGGTAAAACCATGTTTATGAAGTAAAAACTCACCTGTAGCGGTGCGCTCCAATGCTGCTGTTGCATAACACACAGCTTTTGTAAAACAGCAGTAGACACTGGTTCCTCAACCAAGGCTGCATTTATTAGATTAAAATTTCTGATTAGATTAAAAATACTACAATTTAAAATAACCATTTTCTATAAAAATACATATTCAAATGCAATTTATTCCTCTAATGGTAAAGCTAAATTTTCAGCAGTCATTACTTAAGTCTACTCCAGTGTCACATGATCCTTCAGAAATCGTTCCAATATTCTGAAATAAGAATGATTAGGCATAATCACGTATTTGGTATTTCCTAAACTATTCATGGACAGTCAAGATTTTTAAACATTGTGTAAATCTAAATAATTTTGGCATTCAGAGAAATTGCTTTCTTTGGCTTTTATGACAACATAGGGATTTTTATGATCCTTGCAATTCCACATTGTTCAATGCATACTTGGCAGCCTCAACCACATCCAGACTACCTATGGTCTCTTTCAAATTTTAGTCTCAAACAGCTCCATTGGAATTGGCCACTGTCAAACATCCCCATCATACATGTTTAAAAACCAAAAGACACAGCAGATAAGGACATGTAAACCAGCCACACTGCCAAAAACACTGTTGTGAATTAGCAGTGAGACCAGCCCAAAACCCCAAAATACCTCAACTGTAAAACACTGTGTCACACTAAACCACCTCACAATCCCTATCAGTAGGGTGTCGTAGTGTTTCACAGATGAAGCATCTGAGCCTGTGCGCTCATATACACAGTCAAAGGCTGATCGCTAGACTTCAAAAGAACAGGTGTCTAAATCCACAGTGAGAAGAGCTTTTTCAGGATTACTTTTTTCCCCCATGCCTTTCACCTCTCACCATCAGAACAGAGCCGAAGAGAACGAAGCCTTTCCCAGAAATACCAGGCGAGTTGCTACACCTCTAAGGCACAGACTCATCTTACTGTCAAACCTGTTCTCAGAGACTTGAAATTTCTCTCAGATAAACCAAAGCCTCAGGCAGCAGCTACAGTTAGATTTTATAAGTTGCCCTAAAAAGTTACTTTACAAACTGTCTGAAAGAAACAAAATCTTGAGATGAGTCCTGAACAACAAAGATCAACACAATAGATGCTACAGCTAAATATGCTAATTCTGTCAAAGCATGTCAATGGCTGTCTAGGTCTCAAAACCTTAAATGAGCTGAGCACCAAGGAATTTTTGGGCATCATAGGAGCATTTCAATATGCACATTTGGGAATATACTGTATATATTGGCTATTTTACAATGGCTTCATACAAACAGATAATAAAATGCTACAGCTAATTACACTAACTAGGCACAGCATCTCAAAGCATGTCAATCGTCATCTATGGCTTAAAAGCTCATGAGTTGAACACTTTTTTGGTAATCAAGTAATTGAAATAAAGTTGAAGCACTAAAATTACTAAGAGAAACACATGAAAAACTAACACTGCACTAAGAAAAATTAAAAACAAAAACAAAACTATAGCAAATAGCAATAATGAAAAATATAACAAGATACAATACAAAACAATAACAACAAAAAATTATACAAACTACAAAAGAACATAAAACTAAAATAAAAATGAAAACTGAAAATATAAGAAAGCTAATTCTAAATATTAATAAAAAATATAACGGTATATAAATAATACCAAAATAACACTGTGAACCTGGAAGTAGTAAATGGTGTTTCTAAGTTTCAATTTCTTTATTTCAAAATTATGCAATATCATTCAATATTAAAGTGCTGTATGCACAGAGCTTATAGTCAACTAAAGTGAAGCTATTGATTGTAATGCAAATGTATTATTTGTTAGATACCAAGTAGGATCATACAGGTTTTGTAAGAGTGATGCATTCAAAACCAACGCTTGCCACATTATTAGTTCGTTTTTGCCAAGTTTCGCATTTTGCTTCTGCACATGTTGTTTATGCAGCCTCTATTTAAAGCTGTGCAAAGAACAATGCTTTTTCCAGACAATATAACCAAGCCTACAAATTGGTTTCCTGTTTTAAATTTTGCGTCTCTATAATACAAGAATTGACACATGGGAATTCGTTCAGTTGAACACACTTTTTTTTTTTTTTGCAGTCGCAACACAAAAATGTTGTCATGGCAACTACAGATTTTCTAAAGATTGTGCTGAAGCATCTGTCTCTTTCATCCATCCTCCAACCAAACATTCTTCTTAAATTTTTACTCCATCGCTCCCTGGTTTTCCTGTACCTCCGGCGGGATGTATGTCACTTGTGACAGCGTATAATAAAGTTCAGAAACCCGTTAATGACACCAGCAGGAGCTGTAATAGTACAATTGTGGAAAATTCTGTTTATTACAAGCAGAAAGTCAGCAAGGTTTGTTTTTCTGCACTCTCTTTTTATTCTTTTGACAAACGGACAATGACATCCGTTTCAGAAAATGCTGTGCCTCTTCAAAAGTTCTCTGGCCCACAGATGGTAAAAAAAGAAGGAAAAAAGAAAAAAATACAACCATTCTGAACTGATGATTCACAAACATGCCAGCAACGGTGGTTTAAAGATAAGCCTGAGGATGCAAGCAAAAGAAAATATTCAAAAACATCCACATATTTTGTGGACCACACACATATCTTGAGGCATAACCATAAACAATCATTCTCACATACTCATGTATGAAAATCTTGCAGCTAAAAAAGCGCATCAGTGCACTTCTGTTTGAGTGATGATGAGCCATCTGATAATCAGACAGTCCACAGGGGGTGGGAGGAAAAAAATAGCAAAAAAGAATAAACACAAGATGATTTATGACCAACAGTTTTGTTATGGCTGAAATCCTGAAAAAAGTCTGGAGAGAGTAAATAATATAATACATTTATTTTTAAATTGTGTGCAATTTTTTTTTTTTTTTCTACAAACGTATATTACATTCATGTGTACGCTATAGGGATGTGCATCTCATGACTCAGGCCGATACGATACGCATCTCGATGCATAGCCAACGATACGATACTTTAAAGATACATATGAAGCAGCTACCGATGCGATGCGATACGATACACCCCATTACGATGCAGTGCGATCCGATTTCGATTCGATTCAACACAATACGATTCAATGCAATATGATGCAATGGAGAAAATATGATCACTTTTAATGCCTCAAGGCCTGTTTCATAAAACAAGTTAACCAAATAAGCCAGGCTTATTTCAGTTAGTCTGACTCATTGTCAAATGATTTG
>NW_015552706.1:132245-132533 GCF_001515605.1 Sinocyclocheilus anshuiensis | reverse complement strand
CCATAAAGCAAATTTAACATAGGCCTAGATCAAGCTTAGTCACTGTGGCAACTTATGCTGGGGAAACTAACCTGGTCTAAAGCAGGCTAACTGTCAGGCTAAGCTCCTCTACTGACCAATAGGAACATAATGATATTACCACTGTCTGACTTTTTTTTTTTGTTTGTTTCTAGCCATGCAGCCTTTCTCTCTGGTTGTATTACAGATAGCAGAACATTAGAACATTACAATCTAAAATTGCTCTTTAAAGCATTAAAATAACTAAATTAAAAGTTAAAATCACTGAAT
>NW_015552706.1:132071-132204 GCF_001515605.1 Sinocyclocheilus anshuiensis | reverse complement strand
TGTATATTTTACTCAGAATTATTGCGCTCCTATTCGATTGCGCTCTGTCTCTTTAGCGCGCATGCGTGCAGCAGCACTCGTTGCTCTCGCGTGCCTCGCCGCCTCCTGACAGCAAAATGGATATGTTTGCATG
>NW_015552706.1:122025-131860 GCF_001515605.1 Sinocyclocheilus anshuiensis | reverse complement strand
TCGTCATATTCACGCAGCAGCAGCGGTGATGAGAGAGCGCGCTTGAGAAACAGTTTAGAGAGGAGAAATCAAACTACATATAAAATATTGGTCACAGATTATTGGTCACTTTCCAAATAATAAAAGTACAGCGCATCCACTAGTAATTATATATAAATGAATTGGTTTTTACCGATGCAAATATGTTAGAAACGATAGAAACGATAAATAAGGTCTGCTTAAGAATAAGCGTGCACAAATTAGTGAGATTGTGTGAATTTAATTTGTCGTTAATGGATCGATTGATTTGTTAGGTTATTTCAAGTCAGATTTTGGATTTGTGTTGTGATTCGTCATATTCACGCAGCAGCAGCGGTGATGAGAGAGTGCGCTTGAGAAACAGTTTAGAGAGGAGAAATCAAACTACATATAAAATATTGGTCACAGATTATTGGTCACTTTCCAAATAATAAAAGTACAGCGCATCCACTAGTAATTATATATAAATGAATTGGTTTTTACCGATGCAAATATGTTAGAAACGATAGAAACGATAAAATATAAATGACAGCTTGTAGCCGATGCACACTTTTTAAACCGATGCATCGCTAACTTTTTATGCCGATGCACCGAGCGAATCGGGGAATCTTCCCATCCCTAGTACGATAAGCACCTATAAGTAAAATTAAAAATTAATTAAAAATGAATAGGTTTAATATAAATGACATTAATAATATTTTAATATTTTAAATAATATTCTAATTCATTAATTCATAAAAAATATATGTATATATAGGATATAATATATAATATATATAAAGGATAGACTTTTATAATAAATATTCATATATATTATTAATTCCATTTAATTAATTAATCAATCAGCATATCATGCAATTAGTTTGATTGCATTATTTAATCAATCAACAGCCCTAGTAAATGATAATCCATGAAAGTGCCTTAAAAAAAGAACAAATCACTGTATAGTGCCCTGAGGTTTCTGTCTGCTATTCAAAATGACAAAATCAATGACGTCACCACAAACCTCAGATGTTTAAGTCGTACGTCTCATCTGTAACGCCCCCATGGGAGCCGCTTAAAGTTCCACTCTTTCACTCCACCACAGAGCAACAAAATCAGCTCTGCTTCCTGTTTCGGACCCCCCTGGGCGAGGACGGTCCCACGGGAAAACGTGTTGTTTGTGCTTTCACGAGAGCAAAAAAACTTCAGCACTGCAGGGGTTTAAACCTCATCATTCGTCATGCCACTGCCTCTTGTAAAACCTACAGAGCTGCATCAGTTATAGGAATGAAAATGCTGATTGGTCCAGTGTCAGAGGTTTGACTTACAGCTCTTGATATGCACTGCTGGGCTTTTAAAATCGGAGCAGAAATCACTGACGTATAAAGGCAAGAAATGACACACAGCCTTTAACAAAACCACATGCAAAAAGCTGCTAGCGTAGCAGAGAATGTAACACTCAGCAAAAAGGGGGAAAAAATAGAATTGTTGAACTTCTAATAGCAGGGTTGCTATTAATAATCTAATAATTCAAATATCATTCCTTTGCCTCAGACACAGGGTTTCCTACACTTAAAGCAAAAGACTGCATACCGTCCCATTAAACTGCAGGGCAGCCAACTCTCTTTCTCAAGCACACATTACATGGCATCCTGGGCAACATTAATCTCTAATTGGACTTTGTTATATTTGTTTGTTTGTTATTTAAGGTGTTGTATGTCATTTTTTGACTGTACTAAAGCATATAAATATCATAACTTGTTTGCAGACATTTAGGAGACATGCTAAGTTCACACAGGCCACGTACACACTGCAAGTTTCAGCAATGACAACAACATTTAAATAGGGGTGTGAGTCCCGTAAATTATCGTTCAATGTGTGTATGGAACGCGACTCACTCCTGAAACTGCCATGAATGGCAGCGTGGTAATCATAGCAACGTTGTGGCGTCTCGGAGAGAATGGAGGCCCGCAGATTAGCTAGTTTTGTGTTAGCTGCTGTTGACAAATCAAACATTAGACTGCAAACACATGCGAAAATCCACAAAATCGCCATCGTCGGGAGAGGCGTCGTAATCTAGTTTTGTTCTTTAAACTGTTGTTATTGAACAGCCTACACTCTCTTGACCACAACTGCTCGGTCCACAATACACCTCTCTCTGCCATCCTGTCAGATCTGAGGTAAACACTTGATGCCTGACAATACACGCACATTGGCGTGCTTCTCGTGACATCATCATTAACAACTAGTTGTTCAGTTCGGTTCCGTACACACTGCATAGAATTTCTTTAAATGCGGTTGTCACTACCTGTATTTTTCGGGTGTTAATGCGGTTGTCACTCCCATATTTTAGTGAATTATGTACATGGCCATATTTGTTTCTCCGAAAAACAATGCCAGTTATTCTGCTTTGAAATGTATGTTCCGTGTCGGTATGTCTGTTTTTGTTTTGGTCTGTTTGATTCTGCCCACTTACAGTTTACCCAGTAGTATTTCGACACATTGGGTTGCCAGTTGGTGGGAAACACAGTGCATTGCAGCCATTGAAGCCAGCAAACGAACTGGGTCAGAAATCACCGATTCTACCCGACCTAAAAAGCGGAATATTAAACACGGATAAAACAAATCATCACCAAACACTGTAAGGCTTGATGGCTAACATTGCCAGCTGCGCTTATTCCTTGTTGCATCTGGCAACCCGTGTGAGCATCGAGTGTGAGGAGGAGGGGACGGGAGAAACAACTTTCTCCAATATTTTGAATATGGACTGCAGTACCCATTTCAACCACTAGCTGTCAATATTACATATTGCACCTTTAAGAAAATATGGTGCAAGACCAGGCAAAAGTTGCCGTTTTGATGCTAAGGTGCTCTGGGGATTTATTCTAATTCTTAAGCTATTCTAAGTAGTTGTATGTTCCTATGGTGTTCTGAGTGGTTGCTAGGGGAGAGCTAAGGTGTTCCAAGTAGTCAGTATGTTTCTATAGATAGAATGATAGAATGACAGAAAGAACAATGGATAGAACGACAGACGGGTAGACAGATAGATGGATGATGGATAGAACGATAGATAAAATGACTGACGGACGGACGGATGGATGGACGGACGATGGATAGAACGATAGTTGACATGACATGATTTGAGGTATTATCCATGTCTTTAGCACAAATCGTGCAGAAGTATAATGCTTAGAGATAGGGGTTTAAAAAAGGGACATAAATGGAGAGAAACAAAACGAGAGAAAGAGAGAGGAGACACCAAACACAATTGGATGGGCTGAATTACATTTGCCTGCAAGCAATGCCGCTCCAAAAAAAGTCCATGTCCGAAAATAACGTCCCAAAGCTGGTTTGAGTTAACCAAGCAAAGCTCCGAGGCTCACAGGGAGGAGAAGATGGCTACACGATGACAGGGTGGCTGTCTGAACAGGGCGGCACAACTAACAAGCCAAGCACCAAGCTGCGGACCGGCTGTGCTGGTGGTTTAGAAATAGAAGGCACGAGAGAGAAAAAAAGAACAACAAAAGGCCTTGCAAACAAACTCTTGGCTAAATAAATAGGCCAGAGAAAAAGCTGGTCTGTCATTGTGAGACATTTTAAGCATGAAAAATGCAGTGTCAAATGAGTGGAAACACTTGAGTCTGCTTTCCAGAATTTAAGTGGCCGGTTGAGACAGCTAACCCATGCTGTCTCAACCCGGAGAGGTTACAGAGCATCTTGTACTACCATGGCACTGAGATTAATCAGATTTCCTTTGTATTACAGTACCTATAATGTCTGTTAACAAGTTTTCTAGCCCCTTTACCTTCCAAGTCATAAATCACATTTGATGGTAACAATTAATATTTTTGTCATAAACTGACTGCTTCAGTGCAGCCTGAAACCTGAACACTGTCCTAAAAATTACACAACTGAACAATTCTAAAATGTAACCATGACCTTGTTCAAACAGGCAGCAAAACTGCATTTTCTTTGCCTTTATGAATCATTTTTGTTTTTCCTATTTCTGAACGGGAGAAACTTATATGAAATCTAGTCTGATAAAAAAACCTTTTGAAATCTGATTAAATTTTTTTTAACGAAATGTCTAATTTTAAACAATTCTACATTATTTTTTCTTGTAATTTGTTGTCATTAAATATACCCGCAGTGACAGCAGCAATAAACATTTATTATGCACTGAAAAAAAAGACTTCTTAATGAGAGTTTAATTAGTCTTTTTTGACTTGTTCTTCATTAAAAACATCTAACAATCTTTAAAGCAAGATAAATTTACTTGAGAGGCAACACTGCATAAGACTTGTTTTTATTATATTAAGACTTGTTTTTTGAAAATGCATTTTTAGAGTGCATTTTTTTACTTGGTTCTAACTCAATAAATGAAAATTCTTACATAATTCACTCACTCTTGTGTCATCCTAAACCTGTACTACTTTCTTTCTTCTGTGAAACACAAAATTAGACATTTTGAGAAATGTCTCAGTGTTTTTTTTTCTTTTTCCAATGGTAACCAAAACAAATCAGTTATCAACATTCTTCAAAATATCTGTTTTCCACAGAAGTCTGGTTTAAAACGACATGAGCATGAGTAAATGATTACCTTTAAAATAAGTGGGGGAAAAAAAATCTGTCAGTGCAGTAAAAAAAATACATTCTCTGAAAACAAGTCTCACACTGTGTTACTTCTCAAGTGAATTTGAGAAGTTTAAATATTTAGCTACAAAATAACATTGACTTTTGTGCATTTATCCAAGGTGAATTCTGCTGTATCCGGATATACATTTTATCAGTTCATGCATTCCTTAGCATTGCTAGCGCCATGCTCTACTGTTTGAGCTATAGGAATGGAAGACAAAAATTAAAGGAAAACAGAGAATATGATGAGAATTGATGATATGATAATGTCCACCCTTTCCCGTTTCCTAATATACGCTGATTTGTATACTGCCCTCATGTCAAACATTGTTAAAGGTGAACCTACGAGTTTGCCATGTTATTACGATAACCAATGTGGATGTGCTAGCAAAAGTACTGAAGTCTGAACTGAAAAAAGGCTAAAGATGGTCTAAAAAAATTTATTTGCCCTGCAGTGTGAACAAAACCCATGTGACCACAACAAGGTAAGCGGTACTGATGATGACTGCCATCTGAAGGCCACAGTGGCGTCCATCAGTCATCGCTCTCGCTTCCTTTCCACCAACTCACACCCCAGCCATGCGTACATCCCATCTACTCTGAAATCTAATCGAGACAGATTACACCCCAGGCGGGTCTCCAGTCCATCTACATCACTCTAACTGACGCTCGGCCCGCGTGGGAGCGTCACGTTTCCATTAATCAAAGGTCAACACGTGTGTTATTGGAGGATAGAATAAGAACGGCAGAGCGGTTGGCATTCCAGTTGTCCTCTTTTAACCCCAGTACCATCTTTCCTTCAACAACCCTTTCTCCATCTCCACCTCACCTTTCTCTTCTTTACTGTCCTCCTCTTCTTCGTCATCATCATCATCATCATCTTCTTGCTCTTCTTCTTCCTCGTTCTCATCTTTCCCTTCCTCGTCATCCTCAACTTCTCCCACCCAAACTTCCTCTCCGTACACCTCTCTCTGTCCATCTCTTCCATCTCCAACGATATCTTGTGCACCTCTGGGACTGGTGCAGCATCCTGACTGCAGCAAGGACTGATCAGACAGACTCAGACTGGACGTACAGACCCGAGATGTACAGCAGAAGTGAGACATCCATTGACTGAAAAGCGAAGAGGTCCGACTTGGTCTTGTCGCGCCTAGGCTGGCTCGTCCTGTGCGGTCATACGGGCGAGACCGCTTCCTCCTCTGCCACGTGCATCTGGCCCTAGTCCCGGCACATGCCTTCCTGACTGTCGAAGCGAAATCCATAATCCAAACAAGTGGTTTTCCCTGCTTACAGCTGGGGTCCAGCTCCACAGGAGAACGGTGAGAAGGGAGAGTCTGATCGGTTCGTTGTAAGGGCCCTTGCAGTCGCAAGGACTCGGCGGAAAATGAGCACCCTGCTTCTTTTCTCCTTCAGAACAGTTTGTGGCTGTCAGTGAATGGGGAGGAGAGGACTCCGACAGCGGTTTGGTTGCTCTGCTGAGTTTCAGAGAAACCGCTGGCTCAAGCTTTAACAGGAACCATGAGGAGTCTGAAAAGTCGGAGTCCAAACACCACAAAAGGAGGGAGGGAGCGAGCGAGAGCAGCAAGAAACCACTAAACCCATCGTTCTGTGTTCCCTGCTCAGTGCAGTTAAAAATGTTGGAAGTGCATGTGTCGCATGCACACACGCAAGGCCTGCACAAGCAGAGAATGAAAAACCGTTAAACGAGAGGGTTAGGCTTACTGGTCCAGAGCATATCCAGGTCAAGAATCCCGGCCAAGCCTGAAGTGACTTTGAGGAAAGCCAGCTTCTGGTTTCCAAAAGAAAAGGTCCCCCTTTTTCACTAGAGTGCATGTACAGACTGTAATGTCATTAACATCTTCGAGACCAGAGATAAGAGACGGTCAGGACGACCCCAAAACAGAGAAGAGAAGAAAGTGACGGGCAGGAACAAAGCAGAAAAACAGATGGTAGTGCTTAACGAAGTGTGCAAGGCTGGGGGTCGGATTACACTGTTGTTGGTCACAGGCACGGGTCAGCTTAAACTAAAGGGTCCGGGAGTCGCTCCTCTCTGACCCTTACTGCCCCGAGAGATTTATTCTATTGGGGGTGAGGGTGTTTGGTCCAAGTAGGTCATGTTTCACCATAACCCCAAAATGCTCAATCTATCATTTCTGTCTTAGGTGGCCTCCACTCCAACCAGATATTCCACCTCTGACCACAACGGACTATAATGAATAAAATATATATCTATATTAGGGCTGTGCGATATTGAAAAAAAAATGCGATACGTGATACCTTGTTAAAAAATGCGATATTCGGTATGCGATACGATATTGCTTAAAGTGTGAAAAATCTATTTAAATTATATTTTTAAATATTTAAAAATGAAAATTATATAACCAATTTGTTTCACATTCTTTCTTGGAAAAGAAAGAATCACTACAACTTCTGAAAGTGACCAGCAGTGTTTTAGCAGTACATAAAAAGTAATGTCACAAATCAGAAAATGTAATTTTAACATCAATGTGAATGACAAAAAAAATGAATGACACTAATTTTATATCATTGTGACTTTGCTTTCCATACACTTTAAGTACTTCTTCATATACCACAGCAAAAACTATAGTCTGAGAAAGTTCAAACATGATTAAAGGCAAGTGAACAGTCAGTAAAAAAAAAGAAAGAAAAAGGGGGAAAAAAGAACAAATACACAATTTACAAGCATAGATAAAATAAACAGTAGTATTCAGGTACACAAATGTAATAATTAAGTGTAAAATAATACTGCATTGTGTTCACTGTATGAATTCAATTTAGATGAATCTTCGCTTTTCAGGTGTGAGTCAGACAGCAAGACGAGACGGCAAAGAGTTGTTTTCTGCAACTTATTGCACTTAACTCTTTTTAACGTCAAGAAATTCTCTGCTATATGCGTCGAACTAAAACTTTGACCTTTTGCAACGTTTTGATTTAAGTAGCCTATTATTAAAATGATTCAAATATCGCACGCCGTTGCGATATGCATATCGCAATATTTACATTTGCGATATTTCGATATTTTCGATATATCGTGCAGTCCTAATCTATGTTAAATAATTATTTATGATATATATATAAATATACACACACACACACACACACACACACACCAATCAATATATACCTCTATACTCAACACACATTAAGAACATTTGTATGCCATACTTTTTTTTTTTTTAGAACATTGCTGATCGGTGAATACAAAGCTTTTATCGTACTGCTAACAATTGTGTAAAAAAGGAAAGTGGGTCAGTCTATTGAGCTCGTACAAAGACCATATTTACATTCAGGGGATGCTACTGTTAGATAAACTACAGCTGCTATGCAGACGCAGCAGAGAATTCAACATCGAAACAATGCAGTGTGTTTTAAATGCAGATGCGCTGATGTGGTTAAAATGAGGTTTCATACGTCGCCACGTCTCAAAGCTTTGATTTAAAAGCGCTTCAAAGAACTGCGAACACATTAAGGAAAAAAATGTGACATGACAAATGTAAAGACAACTGACAAATGCTACTGCTCTTGTTTCCCTGAGAACGAACCTACTGAGAAGCTTACAGAGTACTGACTCCTTAACCTACATGACACAACTACAACACTTCCTACTGAATTCCTGTGACAGAAACCCTGAGAGAACACTGAAACGGCGACATGTGGTATAGAGAAAAAGACAGACTTCCCACGTACTCTAAAAATAAATAAATAAATAAATAAAACTTGCCTATTATGGGAACAGTGATGCTCCAGATTCTGGCATCTTCTGTGAAACTATCTTGCCAAATCAAGTGTGAGTCTGGATAGTGGGAAACACTTGAGTGTAAATAACCCAAGAAACAACAGCTGAAAACAGGAAAAGAGACAACCCAACTTCCACTGGATGGGGGAAATCTATATTTCAGCATACAAAATTAAGGAGAACACCATTCGGTTTTGTCAAAATTTTTGGATTCTTGGATTTAGTCACATTGAATCATACTGTTATGTAACTGTCTAAAATGTTTTGCAATCATTTATGTGGTAATCCACAGCATGCAACAACGGTTGATAGAGCTTAATAGCTCAATTAGTCATCATTTAAATGTCTTTGCCTTTACAAAGAAAATCATTGGGATCTAAAACAACACTGCGCCCCACAGACTTTCACTGTATAGACAAAAACAAAACAAAAACAGAGATATATTTTAAAATATCTTTTATGTTTCATAGAAGAAAGGTTTTGGATGACAGGACGATGGCAAAATTTTATTTTTTGGTTGGACTATTCCTCTACATCGTAAATAACCTCTAATATTCCTTTACAATTTCGAAAAATTTCATTTCTGGGACTGGCACAATTATTACATATTCATAATTATAATCATTAGATCAAATAATCAAATATTATTTTTGAGATATTTACTATCATTGCGCACTTGACACTTCCAGTCACATTTTATCATTCAAGAAATATTAAGCAAAAGATAATTTTTTTTGTGTGTCCTTCATTCCTGTGCAAATAGTGAGGTATGTAAACACTCCAAAATATTCCTTTAGGACCTTTTTTATTTAAAAAAAAAAATACTAGTCAGAATGCTTCAGACAAATAGCAGAAGATACATTTAGTAAAGCAAAATTTGTGTGGAAAAGTACATTTGTAAGGAAATAAAGATTTGTAAGAAGGTAAAACATGAGGTTTCCTCATGTGATTTCAATGGTCCTGTGCCATCTGTTGGATTTGCATAAGATAATAATAAGAGCACATACACCAAATTTTTAACCCTTAAATGCATGAATGTTTCGCCAATCATGACCCCGCAGCTCTCTCCGATAGCTTAGTGTTAAGTGGCACCAGTCCAGGTGTTTCCAGGTTTTACTCGTGCTATTCTCCATGTTGAGAGTTTGCTAAGCATTCTTATACTTTTCTCCGATGAACTGAAAATAACAGGAGTGTGTCCATCTCACAAATGTAGAATCCGTCTCTGCAGTCTTCTCAACCATTTAAATCCAGCAACAGAAGATAGCCAAACTATTTTACCGATTAAAATAGTTTGGCGGAATTTTTTCTCTGGTGCTGTTTTGCGGTGTTGGTAAATTCACCACTTAATTTAGAGTTAAAATATTTTGTTGTAACTTGCGTTACTGAGATTGTAACGAGTAATAATATTACCCAAATTTTATTAGTAATGCGTTATATTACTGC
>NW_015552706.1:115303-121886 GCF_001515605.1 Sinocyclocheilus anshuiensis | reverse complement strand
AAAACTCTCTTGATATTTTAAGAACAATTACAGAAGAATAAAATAAAGCATATTTTGTTACCTTTTGAAACTTAAAAGGGTTCAATTTGAGCAGATGATTTTACCATCGCTGTCATCGTCAGAGAGCACTTCCACGGTACATTCAGCATCTGCCTCATATTCACGATCTCAACCATATTCTCAAAATTATCGTTTTCAATGACTTCATATTCAATATTTTGATCACTGGCAGCTTATTCACCACATCCAGCATCAAATAACAGTGATATTTATATTTCATTACGTATAGTAATTGCTCTGTAGTAAAGTCATTCAAACCACTTCAATTTTTGCTGATGATATTCGTTTGTTTAATGCCTGCGGTAATTATGAGTGAAACATCACGTCATCATTGTGTATCAAACAGTGCCACCTTGAGGAAAAAAGATGCATTGCACATATTGAGTCATCAGATATGTAAATATAGTTGCGCAGGAAAAAATACTTACACATTTACATACCTCGGGTCTCTAGCGACCCTATACACTTTTTACAAAAAATTAATCAGAAAACTGGCACTCTTTTATATTTTACTATTTTTTTGTTGTTATATTGTTTATAATTAATAGATTGAGGAATACTAAGAAAGTTGATGTCTAACTTAAAAAAATGAAGGAGGGAGAGGGTAGAGAATGATGTCCCGTGTCGTTAAAGACCAGAGGTATGCATTTAAGGGTTAAAGTCAAAGTCAAAGTCACTTTTATTGTCACATCACCACAGCACACGTGCCTTGGTGAGTTAAATTAAGATGCAGCCAAATGTGCTAGTATTAACCCTCATATAAGAAATACATTTAGTTTTTTTTTGTGTGTCTATTCCAGACTGAGTAGGTACAGGAAGTCTTGGCACATAGAAAGTGATAACCCACATCACAGAAGGTGTGAGCGATTTCATGGCAGCTCTGGAAAGTGACAAGCGCTGTATTTTGAAGAGATCCCTACGATTACCAGACAGCCTCCCACATGGACAGGTCTAAAGATGACAGATCTTCAGCGATCTGTTACTAATATAATGACAGCGCTTCTCCAATCCTGCTCATGCTGTCATACGGTTTCACATTTGCCAGCACCAGAACTGCCAGGACACTTGCTAATACAGGGAACCCAACACTCATTTACAGGAAGACACCTTTAGATGATCCCAGTGTAGACAGAGGATTCTATGCTGTGATTGGTTGAGGTGACGGAATGTTCATGGCAATGTTGCATAACAGTGAATTTAGAAATTATATCAAATACATGTTAAAAAGACACCATTGCACAACTTTGTTTACATTTACTGCAAGATGTCCAGGTTGACACAAACTTGGATATTTTGCAGTATTTGGTGAGGTCTGTGGACAATCTTGCGAAATATCACCAAATAATCAAAAAGGCACACATTTGCTTTAGAGCCGCTGATTGACGCCTGCTTGGTTTTGAAATCTAGCATTTACTTCAGTTAATGAAGGAAGTAATAATGCACTGATTTTACCATAAAGCAGAAACTGACAATAAATAACTGAATTAATAATGTTTTAAAACATACATGTTGCTAACAGTTTCTGAATATAAAAATAATACATCAAATAAACGTATGGGTGATGGAGGTGACACAGAAAACAAGCACTATGAATAAAAAAATATAAAATGTTATTATATAACTTGTGAAATTATAATTATTAGTATAATTATACATAAGTACATATTGATTTATTATATTAATGTATTTATTAATTTTATTTATGATCTAAGGATAGGTAGTGTCAACATTTCTGTCAAAAAAGTGAAAAATGAAATGATTCATTTCAAAATGAAGTTATTTAATCCCAAAAGGAGGTAAAAACATGTTTTGTCCCAGGTCTCAAAAATAAAGTGGAAAAAATGAACTGAAGAAACTAACACAAGCATGATATGCAGGATAGCGGGGTCAGATCCAGATTGTTATCTTAGAGCAGTGAGAACTAAACTCTGAATGACAGTTTCCCTTGGGCTGCATTTTGAGGCGGTTTCTTCTGCAGAAAACCTTTTAAAACCATCACATTCTCAAATCTTTCTCGCAATATTACTGCATTAGGAATATCCAGGAAACAACACCTGAGAGAGTTAACACAAGCTAAACCAGTCACCATAGCAGGAAAATCCCTATTACGTAACTCACATTACTTGTAATGCGTTACCCCCAACACTGTTCATCATAACCAATAATCAGCATAAACTGATACACAATTATTTTTTTCTTAAATCATAATTATCAGCAGTGATAATTATATAAGAAGTCGCTTTCTCAGAATACTATTAACCAGCAAGAGGTTTGATGCCTCCTGAATGCCGTGCATTTAACAGCACATTCAAACATCTCTCTCACACTTGCTTGTGTAGATGCTTCTTGTTTTGGTTCTGTCACAAAACACAACAGCTGGTCAGTCTACGCACCCAACACCCATCAGAACTCATCCGTCACGATTTATACACAGTGATTCCATTTTAACAAGGAGTGATGGCACATTTATATCCCTGGCGATAAGGTGGCACCAGGGAGCGAATAGCACTCGACAACAGGCATCCTCACATGATGCGGGTAAGCTATGTAAAGCGTTGCCCTGGAGACCAAAACATGCGTGGACTGTATCCACAACTGCCATTATTAGCTCCTGGGTGCTTTAATTCCAGTGTGCTTCTGCCGGACAATCACACATATCTGCCACTTACATTACACATTCATTCATCAAGCACCTTTTGGTATGAAGAATCATTCCTAACATGCATTTCTTGATCGAGAAAATACAAAAATACTCAGAATGCCACAGAAAGATAATACCACATGAATACACACACCCATATATGGACTCCTGGTGCCCTAAACTAAAGCAATTCAACTAGCAAAAGAATTCATCAGCATCTATCTTTATGGCTATGAATTATCTCAAGAAATCACATATTCTATGTCCTCTATGTTTATTTTATGTATATCATCTGTATGCAAATTCTAGTTACATAGTAAAAATTGGCAAAGAAAACTATAATAAAAAATTTTTTGGGATGAAAATGTGAGTGGTGTCCAAGTCACTATGACAGGGTTTTGAATTGAGGTTCGCAAACCCCTAGAGGTTCGTGGAGGAACTACAAGGAGTCTGTGAGTTGATTAAAATTAAAAAAATGAATGAATTTTAAAAAAGTGCAATAAATACATTTTATTATAAAAAACTCAAAATAAAACACTTACTTAAACAAAAATGATTTGTTTACCTGCATGTAATATGACTATTAAAAGGATAATTCACCCAAAAATGAAAATTCATGATGTCACATGGATTATTTTACAGATCTCCTTGCTACGTCTCTGGACTTGGGAACATTTCAGATACATTGCTGTCTATGCAGGGTCAGACAGCTCTCAGATTCCATCAAAATATCTTAATTTGTGTTCTGAAGATGAACGAAGGTCTTACGGGTTGGAAACGACATGAGGGCGAGTAATTAATGACAGAATTTTTGGGTGAACTAACCCTTTAACTGACATCAGAGAACCGTGAACATATAAATGTGTAGTTAAATTACTGAAATGTAAATTAAAAATCTCACTGGGTACTTCAAGCAAATATTTTAGGTAAAAAAGGTTCAGCTTACAAAAACATTTGAGAATATTGATATGATATTGACTACGGCCAGTCCATGGAATTTCAATGGAATATTTTTGCTCGATTTAACATCTTCGAGGAGGTGTCACTCTTCCAATTATATCCCACATCTGCGGCCCCCCACCCAGGCCACTTAAACACTAGACTATTTCCAGCCTGCAGAGGAGAGGTGCCACAAGAAGAGGGAGAGAGTTGGAAAGAATGAGTGAGAGTGACGAGGACAACAGTGCTTAAGAGCCCAGGGAGACACGTCACTCAATCAGAGATGCTGTTGTCATGACGACGTGGTGCTTAACAAAGCCGAGGGGGCGGAGTCACACCATATGAGATAGTAACACACATATGAATGAATGTTACCTTCTCCATCTGTTATAGGAACTATATGGGAACTCCTAATGAGATCCATTTATGGACAGATACAGTGTTCCCTTTGATTGACTGAACTGAGTGGCTCAATAAGAGCTACAAGCAAGACCCAATTGACAGCCAATCAGAATAGCCCAAAAGATGTACATTCTCATTTGAATATGAGAGTGTCAGATGCGCACACACAAACACACTTAGTCAGAGCAGCTTATTAACACACTGAGTGTCAAAGCCAGCGCATACACACTGCATATTCTAGCTTTCACACTCCGTCCACTCCTTACTGTCATATGTCCCAGTCACAGATATAATCATCCATGCAACACACATCCATCCATTCACATCCATTTTTTAAATTACCGATCCAATCATCTAACCATTTAATAGTTAATTCACTGATACATTCATTCATCCACATTCACCCATTCATCATAATTTAACCATTTGTTCGTCCATCCACTCATTTATCTATGCATTTGTTAATTCTCCCACCCATTCATGCACTCATCCATTTATTCTTCATTCCACTTATTCAATCATCGATGCATCCCTAATATATCCATCCATCTACATTACTGTTCAAAAGTTTGGGGTCGGTAAGATTTTAGAAAGTAGTCTTTCATTCTCACCAAGACTGCATTCATTTGTTCAAAAATATAGTAAAACAGTAATAATGTGAAATATTACCAAATAACTATTTCCTGTTTTAATATATTTTAAAATGTAATTTAGTCCTGTGAGGACAAAACTGAATTTTCAGCCGCCATTACTCCAGTCTTCAGTGTCACATGATCATTCAGGCGCTAATTTCGTTCCTAAGAAACATTTTTTACTATTATTATTATTATCCATGTTGAAACAAGTTGTGCTGCTTAATATTTTTAAATAGTCTTTTACGAATAGAAAGTTCAAAAGAAAACCATTTATATAAAATATAAATTATTTGCAATATTATAAATGATACATTTGCCGTCACTTTTGACCAATGCGTTCTTGCATTCTTGAATGCATTTCAATGCATTCTTGCTGAAAAAAAAATCTTATTAAAAAAATGACTGACCCCAACTTTTTTAACAGCAGTGTATTCACTCACTCACCCCTCAATGCAGCTGCTCACTCTTTTATTCATCATTCTCTCCACTCAATCCCATCAGTCCACCTATTCACTCACACATCCAATCTTTTATTAATTAATTCCAGAATGAATCCATTCAATGCACTCATTCTTTCATCCATTCTCTCCTCCATCCATCCACTGAACAAGAAAACATTTACTGCAAATAATCTGAAATAGAAAGACTACAATTCACTTATCATGCAAGCACAGTTATGCTATAAATAACTAGAAAAACATGCATTAACAGATTGCACCAACACTTATTAAAGATGTCTAGAGCCCAACCGATATGGGTTTTTTGGGGCCGATACCATTACCGATATTTGGGAGTAAAACAGGCCGATATCTTTGTGTATATTATAGTACAGTACCAGTCAAAAGTTTGGACACTTTCCCATTCGTGTGTCCAAACATTTGACTGGTACTATATATAGAATACAGTATAAACATAAACAGAATATACAGTGGGTACGGAAAGTATTCAGACCCCCTTAAATTTTTCACTCTTTGTTATATTGCAGCCATTTGCTAAAATCATTTGTTAATTTTTTTTCCTCATTAATGTACACACAGCACCCCATATTGACAGAAAAACACAGAATCGTTGACATTTTTGCAGATTTATTACAAAATAAAAACTGAAATATCACATGGTCCTAAGTATTCAGACCCTTTGCTGTGACACTCATATATTTAACTCAGGTGCTGTCCGTTTCTTCTGATCATCCTTGAGATGGTTCTACACCTTCATTTGAGTCCAGCTGTGTTTGATTATACTGATTGGACTTGATTAGGAAAGCCACACACCTGTCTATATAAGACCTTACAGCTCACAGTGCATGTCAGAGCAAATGAGAATCATGAGGTCAAAGGAACTGCCTGAAGAGCTCAGAGACAGAATTGTGGCAAGGCACAGATCTGGCCAAGGTTACAAAAAAAATTCTGCTGCACTTAAGGTTCCTAAGAGCACAGTGGCCTCCATAATCCTTAAATGGAAGACGTTTGGGACGACCAGAACCCTTCCTAGAGCTGGCCGTCCGGCCAAACTGAGCTATCGGGGGAGAAGAGCCTTGGTGAGAGAGGTAAAGAAGAACCCAAAGATCACTGTGGCTGAGCTCCAGAGATGCAGTCAGGAGATGGGAGAAAGTTGTAGAAAGTCAACCATCAATGCAGCCCTCCACCAGTCGGGGCTTTAAGGCAGAGTGGCCCGACGGAAGCCTCTACTCAGTGCAAGACACATGAAAGCCCACATAAGGACTCCAAGATGGTGAGAAATAAAATTCTCTGGTCTGATGAGACCAAGACAGAACTTTTTGGCCTTAATTCTAAGCAGTATGTGTGGAGAAAACCAGGCACTGCGCATCACCTGTCCAATACAGTCCCAAAAGTGAAGCATGGTGGTGGCAGCATCATGCCGTGGGGGTGTTTTTCAGCTGCAGGGA
>NW_015552706.1:101956-109228 GCF_001515605.1 Sinocyclocheilus anshuiensis | reverse complement strand
ACACCGCCCTCTGCGCGTCGGTAGCCCCCCGGAATCGCTAGATCGGTCGGCGCCGGACCGCGAATTTAACTGCCCGTAACTCCCGAAACCCGGGGGCTATCGACACGGGGGTGGTCTCATTCGAAAGAGGGCCGTACACTCGATTCACATTCGAGAAGGTTCCTCGAGCTGAAGGGATCCCCCGAATTTGGTGCAGATCCGCCGCGCCATTACGGAGATATGGCCGTTCAAAGTTTCAATTGTTTTCCATAGACTTAAGCTTTAAAGCGTTTCATCCAGGTCGCCAGTAGCAAACAATGGAGTGCGCTCTGCTGGACAAACTAAGTAATTACACCATTTCAAACATTTTATCTGCGTTATATGCGCTGTAAAAAAAAATTTCATATCGGCGGCATATTCGCCGATACCGATATTGGCGACAGGCTCATATCGGCCGATAATATCGGCTAAACGATATATCGGTCAGGCTCTAGTCACGTCCCTTATTTATTAGGGGAGGCTAATAAGGAGCAAGTGTGTGTGTGCACGTTTACCTGTATGCAATTAAAAACTCTCAGAATGCTGGTGATTACTGTAATTGCACTGGTTACGATGGCTGGGGAGGTCAAAGGTCATTGTACAGTCACTGGAATGGAAGCAGTTGCTCGGCAGTAATTGCCATCATTAGCATGGAAATGTAGACTCCAGTTCCAGGAACTCATTCTGACCAAAAAGGCAGGGGACGAAAAAAAAAAAAAACCTGAAATGTTTCAACTGGAGAATAACTCCAATGGGGGTTACCAAGACTATCCATCTGGACTGCCATGAGATCATGTGAGGCGAGTCTCCCTCCAGCTCCATCAGTAATTGCAGCTTAAGTCATTCAAGACAAAGATTTTATCTTAAGCCCATTAAACTGAACAGCACAAGCGTGGGGTACTTTTTAAGGGGAAAAAACAAGCATGAATAATGAAAGCATATGTAAGATCAGAACGGCTGTGAGCACACACACACACACACACACACACACACATCATTATTAAATAATAATGAAAGCATATGTAAGATCAGAACGGCTGTGAGCACACACACACACACACACACACACACATCATTATTAAATAAGAACAAACCTCTAATAGCCAGAACAAATCTAATGGACAAGAATTTAGTTTTACCCCTCTGCCTTAAAGGAATAGTTCACCCCATTATTTACTCACTCTCATGTCATTTCAAACCTGCATGACTTTCTTTACTGGAACACAAAGGATATTAAACACAGACTGGGGCTGTCATGTTCCAAAATTACAAAAAGCACCATTAATATATTGTAAAATACAAAACGTGGACTACACTATATTCTAAATAGTCTTCTAAAATAAATATATCTGTGAATAACAGACTGGAGTTTAAGTCATTAGTTACTGAAAATGTTGATATATATTCTACCTTTCCTTAGCATGTTTAGGAGAGAAGTTGCAATTTCAGATTCATGAACAATTTGTTCTTCTGCGTCAGATGTTTTCAATGAATTAGCTGTTCACAAAATGGATATTTCACAAAATTTTTTTTATTCAGTTACTAATTGCTCACCTTCATGTCGTTCTAAACCCATATGACGTACTTTCCTCTGTGGAACACAAAAGAAGATATTTTGAGAAATGAAAAAATATTTTTATGTCCATACAATGGAAGTCAATGGGCACTAATGTTGTTTGGTTGGCACCAATGTTCTTTAAAATATCATCTGTTGTGTTCCATAGAAGAAAGACATCATATATGATTGGAATTAAATGAAGGTGAGTAAATGTTGACAATATCAATTTTGGGGAGAACCATCTTTTTCAATGATTCATCCATGAATCGGACTGACCCAGTTCTAATTGATTCAATGATTCACAATGATTAATAGTGTTTTTTCTTGTTGAATAACAAATACATTTTACACAAAGCACTATAGTATCACTCCAGAAGAGTAATATAGCAATATAGCATACAAATATGATTAACACTTAAGATGCATTTACACCTTTTTGAAGCTTGAAAGCTCTGGTTATCTTTTATTGTAATTGCAAGGTAAAGAATGATCAGTAAATTATATAAAGTTTGGAATTAGGGTGAGTAAATGATGACAAAACTATCCCTATATAAACCTTGGCCGATATGGTTGGTGGATTAACATAAACTATCTGTAAGTACATATTGCATATCCAGCAGTCGGGAGAATTCAATTAAATATTAAATGAAGATTATTGTGGGAAGAAAATGAACAGTGAGCCAATGTTCAGCGTAGCACTGGGCTGGTGAACAATACAGGACACAGAAAGAAAAGGAAATCACACTCTCCGTGCTGTCCTGCTTCCAGGAGAGAGTGGCTGAAAACAAGTCATTGTGTTGGAACAGAGCTTCTGCGGACAGGACTGGACTGGACGCGCTCAGTGGAACAACTCGGAAATGATAAAAGCAGGAAAAACAACGTGTGGATGGAAAAGCCAATGGAACAGCCAGGAAGGTTAAAGAAAGGATACAAACAACAATGTGAACTCAGTTTACTAAGTAAGTCCTATTTCTGATCTTTCACCACTCCTATAGAGCAGGAAAGCACAAAAATACCAGAAAAAATAGAGGGGACAAAAAGATCAGGTCAGTGACCATATTAAAAATCTCGTCATCCACATTGGTGCCAAAGACCAAAGTGTCGCAATGAAAAATCAACAGGACTATATATATATATATATATATATATATATATATTTCTGCCAGCCTTTATTCATTATAATAGACAACAAAAACTTGTCTGACTGTTTGAATACAATGTTGCTGAACTGCCACTGATAGCATTTGCTGAAAACAACATGACACTCTCTGAGGATGTGATTAGCATTCCTGAAACATTAATGCTGCATTAACAGTCCTTCAGCTGAAATACTTCTCCACAGAGACAAAAAAGGAAGGAGGAAAACTGCAGGAAAAAAATAATATAATTAGTGCACCCTTGTGGTTGCTAACAGAAGTGCAGTGTCAAAGACAAAAGCATTACAACAAAGTATGGTCATTTTTTATATATGTATAGTGTATATATGTATTTATATATGTATAGGCAGTCATGTGACACTGAAGACTGAAGTAATAATGCCGACAATTCAGCTTTGCATAACAGGAATAAATTACACTCTTTTTGACATCACACTCTAAATTGTCATAATATTTCACAATATTACCTTTTTTACTGTATTTTTGAACAAATAAATGTGACTATATAGACCACTTTCAATGCAAATTTCAATTTTCAATAATTAAACCAGACTAAATGAACGTGTAAATTGACATCTCTAAAAATAACAAATTACCTCTCAAACACACACACACAAACTCGTTCACACTCTCCCTGTGTGTTAGGTGAAGGCATTTTGCTCTCAGCGGGAGTTCTGGCATTCAGAGTGTTTGAGATGGGAAGCAGGAGGTGGTTCTCGCTGACACACACATACAGTACACAAGCCACACAAGCACAACTGCAACACATATAGCACTACACACACCTACAAACACAAGCAGTGTTACCTGGCAGTCTCTTGAGCGGCTGGAGACGCATGTTGAGGGCCTGGTGGGACAGCAGAGGAGAGGAGGGGAGAGAGCGCGTCACACCCTCCATGATCCGAATGTGCTGCATGCCCTCGGTCACCGGGAGAGGAGGGACAGCGTAATCCCCCTCGAACACACACTCGCCCTCCACAGAGTCACTGCCTGGAGAGTGACAGAAAGAGAGGCTGAGGTCACAAATGAATTCCATAATGAAGCGGACATTCTAACACTTTATGATAGCAAGATACGCTCAAGAGACCAATCATACGAGCACAGAGAAGGCTCATTTGCATATTGGAGTCACAAACACACGGTTCAGCTTATTAACACTCCTCTATCATTGTTCCTAAAGAGACGACACCTCCAGATTTAGAAACAAAGAGCAAACAGAAAGAAAGAGAGCAAGAAAGAAAGATTGAACATGATGTCAGACGCCTGTAGCTGTCATGTTTGTGTGAGTGGACATATTGTGCCTTACACACAAACACTGATACACCTTTGCAATTTTGATTGTATACTAATTGGCTTAGCAAGATTTTTTTTTAACTAACCTCCGTCATGACAGTAGTTGACTTGAAAGTAGTATGACCATAAAATACATTTTTGGTAATATTAGTATGCGAGTATGTGAGTTGCGAGTAATTCAGAACAACAAAGCACAACGTGTAAATCAGACTTCAGAACAGATTTCAAATAAACATGCCAAGTGTGGAACAGACATAAAAATGATGACTCTAACTAGAAATTCAGATGCCTGAGGATGCCAAGTCACATTTTACTCTTGCTGCTCTACTCAGGGAAAGAAGTAAACTCAATCAAAAGATCAACTGGAAACTGATGATGCAGATGAGCGACAGGAATCGTGACTCATCTGTGAAGGTTCTAGAATGACAGATTGATGACTGAACAAACCGATGGAAGTCAGCTAAATTATTCAAGGGATTCACGGTTTGAGCAGAGTCTGAGTCTGATTGCTTTTTGAGCTGTTCAGTAGTTCTTTTTGATGCAGACCTGAGTTTAGCGCACCTTATTTAATTCAGAGCTGCAAAATAAATAAATGAAATAAAATAAATTACAGTTTACAATGACTATTTTCTATTTGAATACATGTTAAAGTGTAATTTATTCCTGTGATGTTAAATCTGAATTTTCAGCATCATTACTCCAGTCTTCAGTGTCACATGATCCTTTAGAAATCATTCTAATATGCTGATTTGCTGCTCAAGAAATACTTATTACTATTATAAACTTTGAAAACAGTCGTGTTGCTTAATATTTTTCTGAACTGTGATTTTTATGATTCATTCTTTGATGAATACAAAGTAAAAAAAAACAGCATTTATTTGAAATAGAAATATTTTGTAACATTCTAAATCTTTACTGTCCTTTTTGATCAATTCATTTCATTCCAAAAAATCTTATTGAAAAAATTAATGGAATACATCTAAATAAATAAGTAAGTTTTAACTTCTGTATGTCAGATGACAGTGAAGAATCCCATCACAACGCAATGTGTCTGTTTGTGCTGGCATTAAAAATGCCACCATGGGTCTTTCGTTAACTACCAATTCAACTTCAAATTTCATTTGAGCAGCAGCAGGAGGCTGGAGTTCATTTAATCACTCACATGTGACTCTCATCCAGGGCCTAAAACTAACTTTTTGCCACCCCTGCCAATGGCCGGTGACATGATCAAATTTACCGGCCAAAAAGTTTTTTTACCGGCCATGAAACAGGCTGTTATTACTACTACAATGACTAAACATATTTACAATATTTTTAATTTGTCCTGCTGGTGCATTTCCCCTCAATTTTACCTATTAATTATAGCCATTCAACATTACAGTACAATTGAAAGACATTATTTTTAACATTTAATAGGCTCTGAAATATATAACTTTTAATTTAAGTGATTTTAAAATCTTCACATAAACTATATTATATATGCATAAACTATACATATTAATCTTTATTCAAGCTACAAAAGTTAATCAGCGACTAGAACGGTCCAAGGATTTCTCTTTTTCTTTTGTTCTTTGATTTACATCAATGACAGACTTCAGCAGGTTTCACTTTAAAAAAATCAGCGCCGTCTCTTTAAAACCTGATGCATATGACGTGGATCTGACACATATCCGATTTTAATAAAAAGATTATTTTATTCGCTTATGTCAGAAAGAGTGAATCTCTTTAAAAACTGTCTGTTGTTTTCACTTCATTGCATTGTTATAATTCGATAAAATAAAAGTTGTACCCGCCAACTGGTGACTGACACTGTTACACGGACTCGCCAACGCTGATTTTTACTCGCATTTGGCACTTGGCGAGTGTTAATTTTAGGCCCTGCTCTCATCAGACCTGTGAGATCAGAGCGCTGTGAAAAACACGAGTCTCACTTTAGTACGATTCCCGTAGTTACTATTCATAGAGCCCAGTAAATCTAGCGTGTGTGTGTCTGTGTGTGTGTGTGTGTGTGTTTGCACTGCTGGGGTTGGGTGGGGTCTGAACTGGGCTGATGTCAAGCAATCTCTGTTCTCTCTCTCTCACACACTACAGATTCTTCAACCCATTTTCTTCTCCATCCATCAGCCCCACCCAACATCTTCATAAAACACTCTCATGCATTTCAAATCGGATCGTGGCTCACCTCTTGCTCTCATTTCCTCTTCCCCTGTGGTTCAGCATCTTTGGCATTACTTTTGATCAAATAAAACACAAAGGTGTAGATATTGTGCTCCCCAAACATAATTTTGGCCATCACTCTCAAACTCAAATGTCCAAATGCACCTATGACGTCCAAAAATGCCGTCTACGCTAGACTTGGATCTAAAACATCAGAACCACACCCAAAAATGTAATCTCATCATTCTGTCCTCAAATGAGGCAGTTTTCATGATTCAAGCCTCCTCTGAGACTCTCTAAACACTCTCACATTCACTCTCGCCTCAGTAGAAGAGGATTAAACCTCCTTTAGAGACACAACAAGCTGTCAGATGTGCAATCGTTCCTTGTATCTTCCTGAATGCAGGATGTGGACTGAAGCGAGATGCTTTTACACAAGCAGACGGCAAGAGAGCAGAGGCAGAGTGAGCAGTTCGAACCCTCGGGTGTTAATCATCAGACACTATCCGCTTCGCAGAATCAGCTATAGTGTATGTGAATGAAAGCCAGTGACTACAATGAACAAACAGACTCATAATCAGCACAGAAAATGCAATGTCTTTTGTTTCTGCATGAGATTCTTTGAGGAGTTTTATGTTCTGGCTGAATTCGCAGTGTGTGGCCACTGCAGCTAGGCTGCGTCATAGGATGGCGTCAGACAGGAAGAGGCCATGTTGCGCCCAGTCTGGCCACAGCGACAGATGGCACAGACAGGAAGAGAGGATAGGAGAGGAAAGACTGATGAATGAAGCACCCACCTGCTAGTTACCACACATATAGACAACACAGACACACTCTTCATGTGTCACTATAGGTGAGTTATGTTTCAGCTCAATAACACACTCTGCAAACAGGGTGCCAATACTGGTGCCACACAAGGTGCCTGATGTAGGAAATGGTTAGAATGACATAAAACAAAATAAATTGCTACTATTATAACTAGTGGTCGACCGATATAGCGCCAAGGCCGATATATCGGCCGATATTTGGCATTTTTGAAATATCGGCATCGGCCGATAAGTTTTCCTGTTTGGCCGATGCGTTCGAGGC
>NW_015552706.1:83552-100822 GCF_001515605.1 Sinocyclocheilus anshuiensis | reverse complement strand
TACTGACTCCCCTGTTGGTTACAGTGTTTACTTCCTTTTTTTATTATATTTTTTATTAAATATTTATTTACTTAAGTATGTTTATTTAACACATTTACTTTTTAATCAATTTTCAAATGATTTTAAATTTCTTAAACATTAATTAAAATAAATAAAATTATATCGGCTATGAATAAAAATACACAAATAATAATTTTTATTTATAAAGATTTTTTACATCTATATTTTAGTTTAATTATATTTTTATTTTTATTTTATTTATAAATAATTTTATGCATACATTTATTAATTAACATTGACATTATTTTTTATAATTTGATTTATGCAATGATTTATTTTATTTTAAACATTAACATTAAAATAAAAATAAAAAAATCATATAAAATGTTAAAAATAATTGTATAAAAAAAAACATGTATTCTTTTAAATTCTAAAAAAAACATGTATAAAACACAGTAGCGAACCGTGACTCTTGAGCCTAGGCCCTCTCCCCCCCATACCCTCGTTGTCGGGGGAAAAAAACTACCAGCCTAGCTTACGGTGTCCTTTTCTAAAAGTCATCTTTGACAATTTCACCTCTGAAACAAGAGGCTATCCAGCCTTAAGGTGGTCGCACACCGGACGACATGTCCAGCCCTGCACCGCACCGCACCGCACCGTGTCTTTAAAATTCCCACACATTGTTTTCCATGACTGTATGCACACTGGCGACTGTCCACGGATCCCGACTCCGGGCGCTGTTCATAATCCTGCCGCACCACAGAGCGCCTCAGCGCCACTCACATCATTTTCCATTAAATTACATTATATTTGTCCCAAATTATTGTTAATGTACATAATGACTTCATCCTAGGTTGGAAGATTGTGTATTGTGCACTTTTTAGCAAAACGTGTCTTTCTGTGGCTCTAATAAATTCCGTGATTCATTGTGCTATAGATTGCAATTTCTCATCCCGTTTGCTGACGCGACACGTTCAGTGTGTGATACGTGTTGCACCGGGGCACCACTGTGCTTCTCGTCCAATGTGCGACCGCAACAAAACAGCACAGCGAGAGTGACTGATATTACCAAAATAAAACAGCTAAATTTAAGTCAAATGCAAATCCTCATTACAAATATCTGCACTTCAGCAGGCAAAACGTACAGACACTCCCTCCCATCACACAAAACCAACAAATGTAATGTGTTTAAGACAACACATCATGACAGCGCTGACACAAAACAAATTAGCGACTATATTATTATTGGCTCACGTTATTTGCGGCTTCCATCGTGACGTGAATAAGAGCTAGTTAGTTTATCAGCGTATATATATTTTTTTCCGAGAGATCCCCACAGTGGGCGGAACTTGTCATAAAGTTAGTGATAACAAGGCCATTTAAAGGCCATATCTTTCCATTTAGAGGAAAGATATCTTTCCATTTAGAGGAAAGATATGATTGGTCAATTTTTCTGTCATTTATATCAGCCAACCTGCTTTCCAAGATATCGGCATCGGCCGTCAAAAAACCAATATCGGTTGACCACTAATTGCAACAATCTACTATGCCTGTCTACACTAAAAGCACGTTGAAATTCAATGTGATGCATATTCAGGTCACAATCATAATTTTTGCTGCACTGCAAAGCACTTTAAACATAAAATGTTTTATATATTTGGGTCAAAGATGAAACATGATCCAAACGCTAGGTGGAAACATTCAAATATGGAGAAAATGGGCAGTGTTAATAAGTCCAATCACTGAATGCGCAGATTTGAAGTTTTTTTTTTTTTTCACACAGAAGTTGTATTTATTTTATTTAGATGATGTTTGTCAAATTATGAATTGCTTAAATAAAAGTAGTAATATATTTTTTATTAAAAATATGATATTTTAAAACATTTAAAAATTGTAAATATTGTTTTTACAATAAGTTAGGCCCTCTCTGAGGGCCTAGAGGGCCCTGACGGTTCCCCACTGATAAAACATGCATAAATGTATAATGTGTATAAATTAAAAAAATGTTAATTTAATTTCTTTTCATAATAAAAAAATATGAAATTTATTTTATTTTTTATTTTTTATATTTTATTTTTATTTTTAAATAATAAACATGTAAACAATTTTTAAAATTGCAGTTCTCAAGTAGGTGGAAATGTGGGAACATCTCGGCTACAAGAACCAGAATTAACATTTTTTTGAAAAGGGGTGCGAATGAGCAGTAATTCAGTCTTGTCTCAGCTCTGCGGTGGACAGTAAGTCATTCCTATGTACATTTCCTCTGTCTTTTTACATTTTATAAACATGTACTCTTACGAAAGGCTAATATAGGAATTTTCAAAGTGGCAGATTAATCTGTCGTGAAACTAAGCGATGTCTTAACTGAAGTTTTGCTGGTTTATGATTCATTAGAAGAGACACCTGCTCTTACGAGTATCTCAAGGGTCCGTCTCACATCTCTCATGTTATATCACGCTTGTCACATGACAAACGATGCAATGACAGTGGTGGGATTGAGAGCTGCCAGAGGGGTGGATGCAGTGTCACCGTGACGACACTCTGGAGGAATACTGTGCCTTCGATAAGAATAAGCGGCACAAGCTGAGGACACATCAGAAAAGCGGATTTACAGTGCCGCCCACTCCCTTCACGAGATGAAAGAAATCTTAGTGGGAGAGAGATGAAGAGGAGGAACAGGCTTAAAGGTGGGAGAGAGAGAGAGAGGTGGCACAAACCGGATTGGTCAACCCGAGTGCAGGAGCTTAAATTCATCCCTCACTGAAGGTTTGAGAGGGCTGGATGGCAGGGGGTGGAGAAGGACTGGCTTACTGTTAAGAAGAGAGGAAGGACAGCAAGTGTATTATAACGTCAAACTCACATACCCTTTACGTCCAATTAGTATGCAGCAAATTAAACTGCTTTAAAAGAATTATACTGTTTTATAAAGGCTCTCAGTATCTTGTTTGGTGAAAATGTAAGGCAGCATTGGAAGTCTGCAAAAACTGGGATGTGAAACTTAGTTGCCATGGCAACATAAATTGCCATAAACATCACAGTGATGATATTACAGTAACATACACCCGATGGATGACTAGGAGAGACATTTAAAATAATTAGCTATCAATTTACTCATTTAAAGCACTTAAAATAAAATAAATAAATAGCCAAATTTAAATGGCTTACTTTTTATTCCATAATATATATTATATATATAATATAAAAATGTAAAATATATAAAAAATACATTCATTTTTTTGTTATTATTACACAATTTTTAAATAATAAACATATACATTTTTTTAATTGCAGTTCTCAAGTAGGTGGAAATGTGAGGACACCTCAGGTACAAAACCAGAATTTAGATTTTACAAAAAGGGGTGTAAATGATCAGTAATTCGGTCTTGTCTCAGCTCCACGGGTGGACAGGAATTCATTAATTTCCCCAACTTTTTACATTTTATAAACATGTACTCTTACGAAAGGCTAATATAGGAATTTTCAAAGTGGCAGATTAATCTGTCGTGAAACTAAGCGATGTCTTAACTGAAGTTTTGCTGGTTTATGATTCATTAGAAGAGACACCTGCTCTTACGAGTATCTCAAGGGTCCGTCTCACATCTCTCATGTTATATCACGCTTGTCACATGACAAACGATGCAATGACAGTGGTGGGATTGAGAGCTGCCAGAGGGGTGGATGCAGTGTCACCGTGACGACACTCTGGAGGAATACTGTGCCTTCGATAAGAATAAGCGGCACAAGCTGAGGACACATCAGAAAAGCGGATTTACAGTGCCGCCCACTCCCTTCACGAGATGAAAGAAATCTTAGTGGGAGAGAGATGAAGAGGAGGAACAGGCTTAAAGGTGGGAGAGAGAGAGAGAGGTGGCACAAACCGGATTGGTCAACCCGAGTGCAGGAGCTTAAATTCATCCCTCACTGAAGGTTTGAGAGGGCTGGATGGCAGGGGGTGGAGAAGGACTGGCTTACTGTTAAGAAGAGAGGAAGGACAGCAAGTGTATTATAACGTCAAACTCACATACCCTTTACGTCCAATTAGTATGCAGCAAATTAAACTGCTTTAAAAGAATTATACTGTTTTATAAAGGCTCTCAGTATCTTGTTTGGTGAAAATGTAAGGCAGCATTGGAAGTCTGCAAAAACTGGGATGTGAAACTTAGTTGCCATGGCAACATAAATTGCCATAAACATCACAGTGATGATATTACAGTAACATACACCCGATGGATGACTAGGAGAGACATTTAAAATAATTAGCTATCAATTTACTCATTTAAAGCACTTAAAATAAAATAAATAAATAGCCAAATTTAAATGGCTTACTTTTTATTCCATAATATATATTATATATATAATATAAAAATGTAAAATATATAAAAAATACATTCATTTTTTTGTTATTATTACACAATAAATTATTCTTTATTATTATTATTATTATAATCATATTTTAAAAATACAACTTAAATATAAATAACAACTGTATTCCTAATAAAAATAAATTAATCAAACCAAATAAATAGTAGGGGTGTAACGGTACACAAACATGACGGTTCGGTACGTACCTCGGTTTTGACATCACGGTTCGGTACCGGTACACAAACATGATGGTTCGGTACGTACCTCGGTTTTGACGTCACTGTTCGGTACGATTTCGGTACAGCAGGCGGGAATCATAAAATTGTTTTTTTTTTATTAAAAAGTGGTTTACTGAACAAATTGCTCTTTCTTTAAATAAATTCAATTATAACTAAAATTTTCTTAGGGATAAAAATCTACCTCAGCTTATACTCTAAACTACAGGGAGCCCTTTTACATTACTATAAGGTTACAATTAACAACAGAGCTCAAACTTAAATTTAATTACTATTTATTTTGAAACATAATACTCAACACTTATCTTAAAAAAAAAATGTATGCAAACATGTAATTTGCACATAATGCAGTTTTAACATTTATTTCTACATTTTAAAAATTCTATTTGTTGTTTAAAAAATATTTTCACAGTGGCTCTCGTAACAGATTTATTTAAACATACATTAAATAATTAAGACATCACTAACAGGTAAAGTAAAATGTAATGAGTAATTTTGCGAAATGCTCTTCTCTAGACTTCATTTATAGCGCACTAACGAGCTGTGGACACTTACAACTTCCTGAGGTAAATGAAATGCTACATAACATTTTGTTTACAAGCTGTTATTACACGAGGCATGAGATGTTCATTCATGTTTATTTCGCATTAAAACTAGTAGTAAAGAGGAAGGGATGATCGTGCTGTTGACTGAACTGAGGCGTTTATACAGCGATCTGTCGTGCCACATCAAAGAGCGTCAAAACGGAATTTGCTGTTTGAATTTCCTGAATAAAATGGACATAATTTAAAAGATGAGACTGTGTTTCTTATCAAAAGTAACAATATATAAAACTGGATGTTTCCAATGAAGTTCCGCTCGTGCAGTGGTTAAAACGACGGTAGCCTATATTTGTTCGGTACACATGCGTACCGAACCGAAAGACCCGTACCGAAAATTCTCGATATGAATACATGTACCGTTACACCCCTAATAAAGAGCCATATCTAAAATGAGGTTGATGATTAATGAATGATGTTTAAAAATGCAATAAAATAAAATCTCAATAAATGAATTGATCACTGCTAAAATTATCAATAAATTGGCTTTTAAAACAATTTGTTTAATGAACATAAAATGGCAGTTAAATGTAACAATAATAAAAATGTTTTAATGTAAAAAAGATGACAAAAACAAATTGTAATTGCTAAGAAAAATGCAAATTTAATATTTATGGTTACATTTAGTTAAATTAATTTAATTTATTGTTACATTTAATGGATAAACAGCCATATTTACAGTTTATTTATAAACAAATGAATATATTATTTATTTGTCAGTTTGAACAGTGATACATTTGTTGGCATTCTATTTTTTAATTTATGACTTTTTATTTGAAGTGGCACTTCTAGTCCCTTGCACTTATTCAGACACATCAAGCAAAAAACAGGCTTTTGATGACAGCTGCCTATGTAGACAGCAAGACTGTCTATGTAGCTTCTTGTCTGTCAGATTAAGCACTTTTTACTCTCTTGAAAATGCTTTCAAGATGTCTACTTTAACTTTAAACCTTCTGGATAAATTTGCAAACTGCAAATGAAAAGGTGACTCTGAAGTAAAGAAGTAAATCTATCCTGCGTACGTTTAACACCCTGAATCATATACAGCCATAAAACCCCCTTATCAGAAAGCACACATTGAGGGGTAAATTAACAACACCGATTGGGAGCTAATCAACACATACTTCAGATACTCTTGTACTTTATTACATGAGTATTTTTACAGCCTCTTGGCAAACGCACACATCCGTTATGAGCTGATATGAGCCCAGTGGGAGCCATGAGTGTGATTCAGAGAGCTGCTCTCTAATTTATGTATGCTGATAGCAGAACCTGCTCGCCTAATCAAAGCAGCCCACTAAATCTGCGCCCGGATCGGCCCAGTGTCCTTAGAGCCTGGAACAGAACCATCACTCGTCATCCAACCACACTGACAGCCTGGAAATAATACCAGAGATATATAGAGAGAGAACAGGATCACTTCCCACAGTTCCCCACTGAGAGCTTTGTTGTCCTGTGTGAAATGAATATCATCAGGAGATTAATTTCATGTCTTTAAGATCACATCTCATGTGGTTTGACAAGAGCGTGTGCAAAATACGTCAAATCACAGACCCTTTGCTTTGTCACCGTGACCTTTGCTGGCATTTTAATTGGCACGTTCAGAATGGTGGCGCTCATGTGGGTGAGGCAGGTTTGAATCTGACTCGTGAAATTTCCTGAATTACCTGCAATTTTTTCCTATCTTTTTTTAAAAGAAATCAAATTCACTATTTGGATGGGATTTGATTTCCAAATGACTTCTGATTTACAATTATTAACACAGGACATCTTTGGTTTCAGGTACTGGGATTAGGATTGGCAGGATCATATATAAAAAATTATGTATGTATGTATGTATGTATAGTAATTAAAAGGTTAGTTCACCCAAAAATGAAAATTCTGTCATTAATTACTCACCCTCGTGTTGTTCGAAACCCGTAAGACCTTCGTTCATCTTCGGAACACAATTTAAGATATTTTTGATGAAATATGAGGGCTCTCTGACCCTCCCATAGACAGCAAGGTAACTACCACGTTCAAGGTCCAGAAAAGTACCAAGACGATTGACAAAGTAGTCCGTGTGACATCAGTGGTTCAACTGTGCCGCCACACGCTCGCGTCATGGTACTGTTGTGAATGCACGTCCAAAGTGACACAGTAGAGACGAAAATGTGGAATAAAGTCGTTATTTTTGTTTTCTTTGCGCAAAAAATATTCTCATAGCTTCGTAACTTTACAGTTGAACCACTGATGTCACACGGACTACTTTGTCGATCATCTTGGTACTTTTCTGGACCTTGAACGTGGTAGTTACCTTGCTGTCTATGGTAGGGTCAGAGAGCCCTCAGATTTCATCAAAAATATCTTAAATTGTGTTCTGAAGATGAACAAAGGTCTTACGGATTTGGAACGACACGAGGGTGAGTAATTAATGACAGAATTTTCATTTTTGGTTGAACTAACCCTTTAAGGGAAGGAACTGATTCGGATGGGGTTAAAATTACATTCTGTTAAAAATAAGTTCTGTGAAAAGATATGAGACTACTTAAAAAAATTTGAAAAATAAATAAAATATACAAAAATAAAATAAAATACCAACCCCAAACTTTTGAGCACTAGTGTACTCACAAAACTAGTAATTAATTGCGCACAGACTAATCTAATCTAATCAAAAACAGACACAATGAACAACTCCCATTCTAACTCTGCATATTTTTGCCAGTAAACACCATGTATCCCGCCTCCAGGCCCCTTCAAACTCTACACAGCATTGGACTAATAAGGTCTTAGAATGATACAGCATTTCTCTCATCTAGCTAAAGAATTAGCAACCATTAGCGTTGTCCGCTAGCATCTCCATTCTCGAGCTCTAAATGTTCTTTGGCCTAAGGAACAAAGGTTTCAGGTGATCCAAACTAACACAATCTACAGAAAGCGTTCCCGCGGCCACCCAGCAGCTGCCGCCGTACGCCCAAACATAACCGCGGACGAGCGCTGTGTGTTGTGCTTTCATGGCAGTAAGCCATTGCTCCATATGGTGGCCCAGTTCCACTGCGACACTAGGGACGTACCGCGTACTCCAAAACCTTTGGCACGTCCTCCAGATACTCCATTAACTCAACCATGCACATTTCTTAATTTATCCATATTTGCTGTTCACTTCATCACTTTGAACTGAGGACATCATATACTTGTACGACCTGGAGAAATCAGTGCGGATCTAATGAGACATGTTTTGTAAGTCACAACATATGAAATGAGTAATAAGCATAAAAGATCGATGTGCATTATAGTTGAGTGTGAGCTGAGAGGCTATAAAACACAGAGATTCACCAATATCTATTTCAAAGACTCCTCACACGAGCGTTTCAGACATCTCACATCCTCTATTATGATTCAGACTTCTTACCCACTTTGATTCTCCTAATGAGACTGCCATTTAGAGCTGACCTCACAAAAGCTTTTACCTGCTTTTTAGTGCTGTGTGCTAAGCAAGCATCTAACTACTGCTCATACTTGGGGAAAGTGTTTAACTTCTGCACCATTTGTGCTACAGACATGATTGAACCTTCTGCTTAAGGAAACGTGTGCTACTGTTCTAAGTGACTGAACTGAAACTACTTTTTTTGTTTGTTTTTTTTACTTTTATTCAGTTAGGATGCATTCAATTGATATAAAAATGTTACAAAAGGTTTCTATTTTAAATCAATGCTGTTCTTATGAACTTCATTAAAGAATCCTACATTTTAAGAAAAATAACTGTCTTCAACACTGATAATAAATGTTTCTAGAGCATCAAATCAGCATATCAGAATGATTTCTGAAGGATCATGTGACACTGAAGACTGGAGTAATGATGAATTTGTCATCACAGGAATCAACTATATTTTAAAACAGAAAACAGTTAAAGGGGTCATATGATGTTGCTAAAAAGAACATATCAGCTCCAGGCATGACGAAGCAGATATCGTCCTCTTTTGGAAGGCCAAACAAAGTAGTTTCGCTTTCACAACGAAACACACAGCGCCTTCACGACATGGCAGCGGCAACAACAATACTACAGCGAGAATAAAATTTACACCTTCTTTCTTTGCGTGAACATTTGGGCGGCGTTATGCAAATCTTCCCACATCGTGACGTAGACACGTGGGGGCGTGTTAGAATGAGCCGTTTTAGGTAGGCGTGGCTGACTCTTAACTTTTATAAAGAATATCTCTTTGGTTTTGAGACTTTAGTCTTTGCAACTTTACAGATCTTCTTTATGCACCAATAACTTGCAACACTTCAAAGAGAAAGGAAAAATTGAAATAGCATCATATGACCCCTTTAATTTTTTACTGTATTTTTGATCAAATAAATGCAGCCTTGGTGGGCATAAGAGATATCTTTAAAATTAAAAGTGGTTAATAAATATGGTAACACTTCACAATATGGTTCCATTTATAAAAGTGATTTAATTAAATCAGTTAACATGAACTTACAGTGAACAATACTTCTGATCGTTTGTCATCTACATCATTCTAAATGTTAATTTCAAAACATTAGTTAACGTACTGTAAACTAACATGAATGAACTGTATTTTATATTAAGTATAAAATACTTTATAGTAAAGTATTATTATAATTGTTTTATGCATTATGCAGACTGAAATAACTCTTTTGAAATACTCTCCATCCTTTCCTTGGATCCAACACATTTTTCATTCAGACAAAATAGCATGGTGTTACTGAAAAAAAAAAAAAAATCCCCCAGATTCGTATTATGCTTGACCAGACACACTTTCTTAGATTGGTTGATGTTCACTCACCATTGAAAGGGAGCTTATTAGTGAGCATCGGTCATCGGTTCAGGCATCCACAGAGGACTCGCAAATGTACTGCAAAAGTAAGTGTGTGCGCATCTAGAAATGTGATCCTCGGGTGTAGTCTGCCACGGATGAATAATTTAGTCTTTTTCTGGTCACAGACTTTTTGCAAAAGAGATATTGCACGTCTTGGATAGATATCCCTCTCTTTTTCTGTTTTCACTCTCTCTCATTTCACTCGAGGCAGTCTACATCCAAACTGAGCCCTTATCTAGCAGTTACTAGTCAGACCCAGCTGCCCTGCGGCATATAAAAGTTAACTCCACCAATCTATAGAAACACCACCAGCCAAGAATCCATCCCGCCCTGTCCTGTTAGTAGAGCTATATAGCTAAAAGAAATCATATTTTTCAGACAATATTAAATCTATATCTCTGAGGGATTTTATTTAGTTAAACAGAACTCAAATAGCAATTGTTTTGCCTATTAGATTCAAAATGTTTAAGTGCAATAAGTAAAATACAGTAAAAAAAAAATCTAGTTTACATGATTATGATTAATAAATTGCTTTCATTTATGAATTATACACCACATAATAAATAAATTGACATACAGTACATATATTTTAAAACTTAACTTTAAAACTTACATAATACTTAAAGCTTCCACATAAGAGACTTTGGGAGACTACTGACTGAAATGTGCTGTTTGAACTGATTTACAAAAATTAAACTCCAGTGACGTTTTTGCAACTGAATTTAAAACTTAAATTCTTTCTTGGTGTTCTCAAACTAACAAGGAAGAATCACAAAATTAGTCTATTGATGTTGTTTTTGAGAAGCTTGCAGCCAAATAAAAAGGCACATTAAAATCATACATACAGTGGGTATAGAAAAGAATCCCCCCCACCCCTAAAATAATCACATTTTGTTGCTTTGCAGCCTGAAATGAAGACAGACACAGGTTTTGTTTTATCCAGCTGTAGTTACTCAGTGCAACTTATAACATCCAAGGGAAAGATATAACAGTTGTTGTCAGAGTTGGAAAAAGGACAGAGTTGGAAAAAGGATCACCTTCAGGATCCTTGTGTCAGTATTTTGTTGAACCACCTTTTGCTTTAATTACAGCCTTTAGTCTGTTGGGATATGTGTAGGGTTGCCAACTTCACAAAAGGAGAATACGGGACAATCGTGGTTTTTTAATAGAAAAATAAGAGACATACATATACATATATATATATATATATATATATATATATATAAATTAAAGAGAACATATTAGATTTAATATGGGCTGCTTTTGGTGCTTGACACTTTTTTATTTGTCATTTTGTGTTTCAAGAATAAGGTCCAAGGTAATTAGATTTAATATTGGCTGCTTTTGGTGCTTGACACTTTTTTATTTGTCATTTTGTGTTTCAAGAATAAGGTCCCAGGTTAAGAATACGCTAGAAGTTACTTAAATGTAAAATGTTTTTCTCTATTTAACATTACAATAGTGATAGACGACTTCCCTTATTGATCACGTCTTCCCTCAGGTAGATTAGCCTACATGTTTTCTTGCGCAGCTGGATGTTGGAGTCATGAAAAATAATCACGTTGTTTGCATTCGCCAAAACCGATTTGCTGAAAACAAAAACACTGATGGTGACGGTAATTGGCGTTAGCGCGAGTCCCGCTCGCTGTGAAGCGGGAGCGACCAGCCTACAGTGCCTTTAATTTCGATGTGTACATTTAAAGCACAGTTTTAATTACGTTTATTTACGTCTCTTGATTTTAATGGCTTATTGCTTTTAATTTTTTAATGCCTCTGATATTGGTTATTAGAGAACAATTAAAGCGAAAATATTAGATTTAATATGGGCTGCTTTTGGTGCTTGGCACCTTTTAATTGGTCATTTTGTGTTTCAAGAATAAGGTCCAAGGTTAAGAATTATGCTATTATTAGTTATTTAAATGTAAAATGTTTTTCTCTATTTAACATTACAATAGTGAAAGACGACTTCCCTCGGGTAGATTAGCCTACATGTTTTCTTGCGCGGCTGGATGTTAGAGTCATAAAATAATCACGTTGTTTACATTCGCCAAAACGGATTTGCTGAAAACAAAAAACACCGACTGTGACGGTAATTGGCGTTAGTGCAAGTCCCGCTCGCTGTGAGGCGGGAGCAACCAGCTGGCAGAGGATTCCGCTTTGTCTTAAGCCTTCCTCGAACAGTTATGTTCACAATTTGTGATTTACTTAACGCATACTGATCATGCGTGTGAGGGGGCTGTAACTGGATGATGACAGGTGTCGGTGATCATTCTCAAGTGTCATAATCAGCGTAGCAGTCAATAAACGGGACAAGGCAGGTCACGTACGGGACAAATCAATTAGGCCCAATATACGGGACATCCCGGCTAATACGTTGGCAAACCTACAGTCTTCAAGTCATTCCACAGATTTTCAGTTGGGTTGAAGTCTGGGCTCTGACTAGGCCATGCAAGGACATTCACCTTTTTCTCCTTCAACCACTGTTTGGTCAGTTTTGCTGTGTTCTTTGGGTCATTGTCATGTTGGAAGGTAAACCTTCTTCCCATTGACAACTTTCTGGCAGAAGGCAGCAGATTTTCCTCAAGATTTCAACGGTATTTTGCCCCATCCATTTTTCCTTCTATCCTCACAAGTGCTCCAGTCCCTGCTGCAGAGAAACACCCCCATAACAGCATATTACCACCTCCATGCTTTACTGCAGAAATGCTGTTATTTGGGTGGTGAGCTGTATTGGATTTCCACCAGACATATCGTTTGAGGTTGAAGCCAAATAATTAATTTTAGTGTCATCTGCCTCAGAATCTTCAAGGTTCGTTTTGGCAAAGCTCAGTCGTGACTGCATGTGGCCTTTCTTGAGTGCCTTTTTTCTTGCAACCCTCCCATACAAGCCACATATGTGGATAATGTGATATTGTTGTTACATGCACACAATGACCACTCTTTGTCATAAATTCCTGTAACTGCTTCAGAGTTGCTGTAGACCTCTGCTGTAGCCTCTCTGACCAGTGTCCTCATGGCTCTTTCATCCAGTTTGGAGTGATGTCCTGATCCAGGGAGGGTCTGTGTTGTACCAAATACCTTCCACTGCATAATAATAGACTTCACTGTGCTTCTAGGCATTGATAAAGCCTTTGACATTTTTTGTATCCATCTCATGACTTGTGCCTGTCAACAACTTTATCCCGGAGATCTTTTGACAGTGCCTTGCCACCCATAGTTGATTGTTTGCTGCGGTTGCACCAAGGACTGAAATGCTCCAGGAAAGCTCTTTTCATGCTGAGCTAATCAAAATGACCTCAGCTGATCGCAGTTGAAAGTCAAATGGCGATTAGCTACTCCTGATTGAGTTTAGAAGTCATTTTTGTGAGGGGTGATCCTTTTTTCAACTAAGTGAATCTGTTTTTTTTTTTCTCACATGTTGGTGTTATATCTTTAACTTGGATGTTGTAAGTTGTAATGAGTAAATACAGCTGGATAAAAACAAATACTGTGTCCGTATTAATTTCAGGCTGCAAAGCAAAAAAATTTGATTATTTTAAAGGGGAGTGATTCTTTTATATACCCACTGTATGCAAAATTCAAAGTGCTGCTCACAAATATGTCATTTTTACTCATTGCATCGCCCAGCCCTACCTAGATGCTTTTAAAACACTGTTACTAAGATTTAACTATATTCAAAATCAGATGTCACATCTATAAAAATTATGAGAGTAAGAAAGCATATAATATCATACATATACGGTCTAACTCTATATAATGTTGCTCAAATAAGACAAAGAGGTTTAAGATGCCAAACAATGAACTACTTAAATACAATATAGAAGCCAATGGCAGTCTCATAACACTGTTATATTACAATGCAAAGAGCCCCTTAGAGCTAGTGAATTTTATGGATGAACTAACTGTAAGACTCAACCTTGTCTGATCTGACTAGCAACAGCCGTGATAAATCCTGTACATACGCTGTGTCAGCACAACCTAGCTTAACCTAGCCCTGTGAGACAGGGTGGAAAGAGAGGCAGAGAGAAATAAAAAGAGAGCGAAAGCATGTAGGCACCACATAATCCTACGCACTTAACCCATCTCACTTATCTCAGTGGGAAAACTGATTTGTGGTGAGGCAGGAATGTTATAGCAACATATCTTTAGCCCTGAACTGCTAATATTACCTTTAATGGTGGAGAATGCTTTTTTTATTTTATCCTCCATCTTATTTTAATTTAGCAAACAAAAACATATTTTACTGACAACAAAAGCCAATTAGGTGAATGCTCCAAACAGCTTCACCACTTTACACTTGATATTTCAAAAAACCTGCATCTTATTCACTAACTACCCCATGAGTCAGTTTAACCAGGCAGTGATTTATTAAAATTAAGTGATCATCATTCTTATCAGTGCAAACATGCCACCTTTTAGTTTTTAGCAGTGTTGGGCAAGCTAAAAAATGTAGCTAGCTAAGCTACAAACTACTCTATACAAAAATTTGCTAAGCTAAGCTAAGCTTAAAACTAACCTTGAAAGTAAGGAGCTACACTTCAAGATAGATATAAAAGCAACTTAATACATTTTAGGTACTTCATAACTTTTAATGTGTGATAGCTTAAAAATAGTAAGCTGTAATGCTAACCCAATAATCAATAAAAAAAGCTTTAGCATAATGTCTTGAGTAGGTACTCCATTTAATGAACATTTATTACATTTGTTATGTTGGCATTGTCATGAGTCTTACATAATCAGTTGCATTGTTTCACTACTATCCCATGAGTCCAAGAGAGAGGAGTCACGACTGGCAAATGAATGCACACTTTGGAGTCTCACCGGAAGAAGTAGGCAGGGTGCGATTTGCCGGGGGGGGGATAGAGGTAATCCCGCCCCCCCCGGTCTATGCATCCCTCCCTCTGCTGAATTATTTTTATCCCCGGTGGGATAAAATGTTTATGATGGGTTTAACTAATTTATTCGTTGTTTGAATAACCATGGGAATGAAATCATTACAATGAATAGGCCTAACGTACAATTTTTTATTAAACTGTGATCACGTTAAATACAGTTTCCGTCGTATTAAAAGTTTTCAAAAGCATCCCCTCTGGTTTTTTCACAAATCGCACCCTGGAAGAAAGTACTTTTCGCCTACTGTTTTATGAATACTATGAATTCTGACATACTACTCTTTTCGGGTACTGTTGTTTGCCTATAAAGTAGGGAAGTATAGGCATATTCAGACACAGAGTTTAAAAAAATACAAACGCTAACAACTAGCTATTGAAAATTTACATGCACTGTTACCTGTAACAATGCTGTACAGTCCCTCCAAAGCATGCTGGATTGCTGTGGTCTGCTGTATCCTCTACAACCTAGCACTCAGAAAAGACTAGCAAAGAACTGTGCTTTGAAATAAAGTTTAATACAGATTATGATGCTGCATTTGTGCAGTTCACCTGATTGCGCTACAACTAGCAAGTAAACGCCACTATCAGCGGGCTCAATTTGTTCCCCTCAAAATGTTCTGTGCTATCCCAATCACCAAGTTCTGGCTTACATCCCACACTTGGAAACATCAAGCACACCACCAAACTGTGCTTCACAACATGCCCTGAGGACACAGAAGAGTGCTTCAAACCATTAAAGAAAGGATTTGTACATCCCTCACCCACAAAGGAAGAGAAGAGGCACTAGAGACATCTTTCAAACACACACAGAGAAATGCAGATTACAGATCCAGGCACATACACACACAGAGCTCGCTCTGCTGACACCACTGAGTGGGCGAGGAATACTGATAGGGAGGGATCAGGTAGGTGACTATGTGATTGTGTGTGTCTGTTTGCCCACAGCAGTGTAGGTGTTAATATTACAGTGTTCAAGTGACTTAATGTGTTAGTGTATGTGTGCCAGAGATTTGGCTTTGATTTGACTGCAGTAATCCCATTTCTGCTGTTTAAAGGCTCATTAAGCTCATTCGGTGATCAACTACCAAAGACCTCCACAAAAATCATACTCACGTGCAGTCAAGGAAGCCACACAGGTGGAAAAACCAAACATCTCAGTGAGCCCAGAATCATAGCTCTTGTGAGATGACAGACAGGGCACGTTGTCACCAGAGTTTCCGCTAACCTTTGATTCAATGAAGGACCCAAGATGGCATCAAGTCCTACAGGTTCTTCAAAGCTGTCAAAATCTTGTCCAAATCTATCAGGATATTCGTGCCAGGCACAGAAGAATTCCTTTGAGTTTAGCAGGAGCTTGTTTCTAAAAATTGCCTATCCGGACGAGCCCCCGAAATCTGTAAGCACCACCCAAAATCCTCAGGACCTTGTAGCTCACCTCTGTCGGCTCAAAGAATCCACACCCCAACAAAGTCAAATCCAGATGCATGATAAATAACTGAAGATTGTATAGGAGTCCAAGTTAACAAAAAAGAAGAAAGAAGAAAATGGAAAAAAAATGAGAAATGGACAGGAAAAATGCTTAGACGAGTGATGCTTAGAAGAGAGAGTGTTATCTGCAGTCTTGAGGGCGACTGCCAGGTACTGGCGCATGCGCCAAGATCATATACCGCCCCCCGATACACACACACACACACACACACACACACACAAATGTTCACTCATCAGCGAGGCGGAGAGATGCACCCTCCTCCTCCTCTTTTCTCTTTTTCTCCCACTCGATAGCAGCTATTCAGCTGTATCTCTCAAACTTTTTCTCTCTGTTCAGATTCTCTTAATCTCTCTTGTGTGTTCTGCCTGTTGTGTTCAAAAGAGTCCCTACAGTGTTTTTTTTTTTCAAACTCTTGTACAGAACATGATGCCTTTGTTCAGAGAGATAGCAAAATTCAGATTTGCTCAACCTTTTCAACAACTCAGTTTATATATACACATTAATAAAATAATGAATAAATACTATCATTTAAAGGGGTCATATGATGCGATTTCAAGTTTTCCTTTCTCTTTGGAGTGTTACAAGCTGTTCGTGAATAGATAAGATCCCTAAAGTTGCAAAGACTAAAGTCTCAAAACCAAAGAGATATTCTTTATCAAAGTTAAGACTCTGCCACACCCCCCTAAAACGGCTCGTTCTAACACGCCCCCACATATCTAGGTCACTATGTGGGAATATTTGCATAATGCGCCCAAATGTGCACGCAAAGAAAGAAGGCGTGGTTTTAGGAACCGCAGTTAGTGTTGAAGCAGCCATGACAGGGAGACGCTGTGTGTTTCTAGGCGAAAGCAAAAGCACTTTATTTGGCC
>NW_015552706.1:81915-82645 GCF_001515605.1 Sinocyclocheilus anshuiensis | reverse complement strand
TATTTGAAAAATAATGTGTTTTTTGAACATTAAAGCATGTCAACATATTCTGTTACACCAAATACACAAAACAATGATCTTTAAAAAAGCATCATATGACCCCTTTAATATAATTTAATGCAATATAATATAATAATTACACTGTCTGAACATATTGATTCAGTTGAGTGATTCAATTTCACTACTTGCAAAGTGAGTGTGTGGACAATCGGTCCTAAAAATTTATGTGCAGTGTTAACAAAGCCTATGACTAGCATTGAGAGGATTGTTGAACAAAAAGATAGACCCAAGTACAGATAATCCACAAACAAGCAACCTTTCAATAATACAGCATATTATACACAAAGTTAGGTAAAATATCAGATAGAAAAAGAAACTGAATAAAATCATACAAATGGACAGAAATGCACACACAAAATGGATACAGTATTCTATGGCACAGTATCATGTTTTGACAGTAGGGCCTTTCGCACCGCTTTAGTTCCAGAACTAAATGTACAGTACTAAAGTACTGGGACGATTTTGCGTGAACTATTTTCCAGTACCATTTAAAGGGTTGCATTCGCACCGAGAGTGTGTACTAAGAAGTGACGTAAGCCGGTCGACAGCGTCATCATTTGTGCACGGCGTTCAACAACAGAAACAAAAAAGAACAACATTAAAAACAGGAGGATGGAGGACGCTGTGATCGGAGCTGTGTTTTTGTTGTGTCTCGCGGGGTTCACAATAA
>NW_015552706.1:68692-81099 GCF_001515605.1 Sinocyclocheilus anshuiensis | reverse complement strand
GGGTGAGGGCGTTTTCATACGCGTTTGGCCAATCAATGTCTACTTACGTCACGATTAGTACCAATTGTGCTGGTTAGACCCTGCTCCAGAGTAGGAGCTAGTTTGGTTCTCGAAAAAGGCAGTCCGGTACTAAAATTGCACCCAGTTCCGGCGGTGCGAAAACGCCAAAAAGTGGGTAGTTCCACAATTAGTTCTGGTACTATGAAAAGGTTCCCGCGGTGCGAAAGGCCCTAGTATGTGGCTATCCATCCTTAACTAATATTTTTAAGGCACTTCTAAAAAAGCTGTGAAATCCATTTTATGTTTGAACTTGAGAGGTGGATTATAAAACATCTTTGCCAGCCATCAAAGGGCCAGAGAACAGATTCAGCTGAAACTGCTGAGGTATTTATTGCGTCTAGTGTTCAAGTTCCTCTGAGTGGACAGAAGTGTTGCAGTCACTGCATCACTGATAAGGACAAAGTGCTTAACAACAATGTGTGTGTATCTTTGTATGAGTACATACTTCGCTATACTTTGGTTTAGGGCTGCACGATTGCGCGTTAAATATCGCATGCGATTTATCGTGCAGCCCTACTTTGGTTATAAATTTGGCACCAGAAATTAGCTAAATCTGGCAAAAACACAAACACTTCCTAATCAAACGTAGCTGATTAAAATTAGTAGCTAGTAAAAAACTCCAAAATGGATGGGTCAGATAAGGAAGACATCTCAAATGTCAACTGTTGGTGTGTCTTCAGGAACAAGGTTGGGAAACACTGGGGTTAAATCTACAGTATTCATAATTAGCTGAATATAAAAACAATAAAAAGTTAAATGGTGTGTCCCCATTTAGATTTTATAATGAAAGTTTATGCAACTGAAACAAATACCACAACTGCATTGTGACGAGTGGGGCCGGGCAGAGAGCTGTGGGAACGGAGCGAGGACGGTGGAGTAAATGATAATGAGCGACACCTGTGCCACTTACTGGTCTTGAGTCCCACGGCTCTCGGCCCCACCCCACTCGTCACATGCATATTTAGCTTGACTTCTCTGGCTCAACGTAGCAATCTCCAGCCCAAACATGCATGCCTAATTCAAGGGTGTAAAACAGTGCATGAGATAAGAGTGTCAAAGAGGCCCATCACCCCCAAAGAACAGGATATATTTATCTTTTTCAAGAACTACTATATCTGTGGGAGACTCCCTAAAATAAGGACCTACAGAGGAACACTACCATGAGAACATGTTCTTCTGGAGGGGCTAGAGTCATTGACGGATGAGGGGCTCTCAATGACCCTTCAGTAAAGTCCAGATGAAACTAATGGACCTTTATGAAAGGACCAGCAAATGGGTAGCCAAAGTATAGCCAAATCTGGCAGCGCAGGGACATTCCTGAAGGTCCATTCTGGACTATTCCAGTAGGGCCATGTGCTTCATGTATCTGCCAGAATGTAACAATAAAATTGGATTATTAGGGGACATTAAGAGCTGATTAAGATTTGACGTCTGTTGCTTACCAGACTGGAAGCATGCTGAAGAGATCCCCAGTACATCTACCTAGCTTTTGTTCCTTTCACAAACCCCCACAATCTGAAACACAATACATGTTAAAACCTCAAATTCATGAGGGGAGACTACAATCCTTAAAGATCTACAGATCTTTCTTTAGAGGACCACCCTAGGGTTGCTTCATCTTGAGGGTGATGAGGTTTAAAGGAACGTGCAAGGACAATAAGCATAACTATAACAATAACTATAACATTTTAATAATCGTAATAATTCTATGAGAATAGGAAAATCCACACCAAAGCTATAACAATAACAACTCAGAGGAACAATATTGTTGGAACTGCTTTCTTAATTCCATTTTCCAGTTGGTGAATGATAAAAACATTGACTAATCAGAATCCATCCGACTTTACAAAGTGAGCATGTACTGTAAAACTGCAGCATGCCCTTTTAATAAACAAAACATTATCATGCTTTGTCGTGGATGCTAATATAGTTAGCGCTATAGTTATCTTAATAGTTATCATTCTTGGTGTGAACAGGTCTTAACATTCGAGAATCTCCAAAGTGTGTTCGTAATTTAAATCAACCTGCTGGATTTTATACTGTTCTTTTCAGGAGGAGGACTGGAGTAGGAACTCTTCCACATTAATAGACCCCATTTGGCATGGAGTTTACCCTGGGTTGGGCTGAAAGACAGTTTCTGTCAGTACGAAAGGACAGTGACATTGGACATTGGAGTTGCAGAGCTACAGGAAAGTGGAGGGAAGAGATAATGAGAGGGAAATTGACAGAAATAAAGGGGTTATGGGGTATTTTTACATTATTAGCAAGTTTAGAGAAGACTTTGCACCACTGAACTGTAAACAGCATGAACAGATTGACCTCAGGCATAGAGAGGTGATTCAAATGGATAAATATCTGGACTTGAAACCAAAAGGTTGTTGGTTCGAATCCCAACTCATGATCCTGTTTGAAATGCCAGCTCATGAGTCATACCAGTGCGCTTGTGTAAGGTACACCAGGGTTACCGCTCCTGTAATAAGTAAACTGCTTTATGTGAAAGTTTCTACTAAATGACTAGATCTTCTTGTAGCGAATCAGCTCATAGGGAAATATTAATAATTAATCATAACTATGATTAATTATTCATATTTCCCATGAGCTGATTCGCTACAGATTGGTGGAGGAAATGCGGGCATGATAAAACGTGTGCGTGACTTGAGATACGCTGCTGTGTCCCTATTTGCTGGCTTGTTTAAATGCAGGAAATTAACGTTCTTAGAATTGACAGACAGTTGACCCTGAGAGGTCAGCTAAATATCTACAGCGGATCTAAATATTTATAATTAATTATAACTAGTTATGATTCATTATTAATATTTCCCATGAGCTGATTCGCTACATTCTGAAGGACTAGAAATTAATTCTGAAATCCAACAGCTACAAAATATCAACAACTTTGGGGGCTCCATTCACTAAAGTATGCTAACTGGTTTGCTAAACCTGACTGGGTTTCCCACAGCTTACTGAAAAACTGCAATTACGAGGTGGAGTTGGGCTTCACCTAATTGGCTAGCTACTGTGAGTAGGCCTGAGCACCTACATTAGCCATCACACCAGGCTTTAAGAACCTCAACATAACGTTTTTTCCATCAGTAAAGCGATGGCCAATCACGGTTGTGCTAAATGCACAATTTAGGAATTGGCTCCCTTTCAAATGATGTGTTTGAATTTGAATTGAATTGATCACAACACAGGAAGCTGAATTAGAATTACAGGAAGAGTAATTAAATGAATTACAGTACAAAAAGATTCACCACAAGTTATCTATCCATCTATCTCTGGGACGGCTTTTGTCAAATCAACATTCATTTGCATTTATGTGTGTTGTGCCAAACCTTGCTTTTCTAGTTAAAAATGTATATGAATTTCTTTGAACTTCATTCATTATTATTATCTGAATGTCCTTATTAATTTCATTAAGATTCCAATTCTACTTCCTTACATTCAGTTTTTTTTTATTAGTATTATTATTATTTTATTTAAACATTAGACAGGCTAAGGGAACTGTGTGTTGTTTCACCCTAAATAGTGACTTCCATAGCTTACAACAGTTTTTGGCATCAATCTTGAAACAAATTTGTCCAATTAAACAGAACAGATATCAGTTTCACCACACATTATCCAAATATTCCAATATCAGTATTCGTCAGCATGTATTTGTTTAAAGTTCTCTCTCTATAAAAATAATTACACTAATCAAACCTGCCGCAACCAAATCTGTCAAAATCAGCCAGCGCAATGACACGCTACAGGCAAAATATCACCGGCAGTTTTTATACAGGCTTGCATCATATTCAAACCACACAGGGCTCATGGGTCAATGCTGTTGGCAGCTGTTTGAGACCGTTAGGATTCTGCTCACGATGTCTGAGGGGTCTAGAGGCTAACCATCAATTGCCCCGCGACACGTGTTTTTTTTCTTCACCATGGAGCTCAATTCCTCTGCTGTGCAGATCTAATTTATGGCAAATATATTCAGCCGAGAGAGCTGCATTTGCATCAAACTGAATAATAAAAGAATAAAGAAAGCAGAAAGGAACAAACAAAATGACACCAGAAACTACACAGGCACTACAAATATGTAGCACTGCAGGATACAAGGAGACATGCAGAGTGAAGAGAGCTATTACTGTATGACAAAACCTTGTGGAAATCCTCCAGTCTAAAGACAAGATCAAAGACGAGTACAACAATACAGCTGCAATTCAAAACAGACAAACCCACAGGCCTCACAACAACAGGACACTTCTTCTGCACAGACTGAGAATTGGTGTCTAGGCTTATTTGAAAACTCAAGCATAATGAATTTAAAAAGGACAACTGGGGTTGGAGTAAATCTGGATCTCAAGTCTTCTTTTCTTTCAGGGAACCACGTACTGTATGTGAATGACACTTATAACCCAGAAACACTCAAACTTCTCAACTGCCACTCTGATGTGAAGTACAAAAGAGCCTCAGCAACTGCTCCTTGTTGCTTTTAATGATTCGAACAATGGACAACTTTAAACATTTTCAACTTTTTAACTTTAAACATGCCCATTTTTTCTATTTTGTGGAGCACAATGACTGCACGGGATCACTAGCTGACTAGCAGTAGTTTCAGTTGAAAAAAAAAAGATATAGAACATAATAAAATAAAAAAGGATAAATAGTTTGTGACATACAATATGTGATAGGCAACTACAACAAAGTAGTTAAATGGCAATTTGGTCCTGGTTCAAATGGTTCAATGAATCGTTTTAGTGAATCAGCTCACTGAAAACCATTTGAATGAACAATTTAACTAAAATCAATCACAGTAGACCTTCTGAAAATATTTTAAATATAATTTATAAATATATACTTCTGTCATTTTTCAATGGGGCTGTTCAAACAGCTTTACATTTATCTAAACCCGTGACAGTAATGACACCCTAAAGTGCACTGGAAATAAATTGGCCCCTTCAAGCTTATAGAGGAGCTGGAGGCCCTGAAGAGAAAATTACTCCAGACGTCATCAAAGTAGCATGAATTTCAACCACAGTCTGAGGACACTGACTGAAGACAGGAGGTTTTTCTGGGAAGCGTGAGGTCCCTTTGATACACATCTCACTGAGGTGAATGGCTGGTCTGTTGGGCGAGCCAGACTTGCCACTTGTTTGACTAAAGCTTTATGAGAGATTCAGACAGACCTGAGGTATGAAGGCAGGTAAAGTATGTGTGTGTGTTTGAGCGCATGTACATGTTTTGTGTTTGGTAAACAAAAGTTTACAGTCGTGGACGTCCTTGCAGTCACAGAGCCAAACTCCAGTGAGAATCAAACGCAAACACAACTAACAAGAAAGCACACAGACAAACAAACCCACCCTTCTCATCAGTCACACAAAGCTCTACCACAACCCTGAAAGAGTGTACACAGAGATCTCCACAGTCCCTCTCCGGCAGATACTAGGCCTGTTTCACACAACACACACAAGCAATAGCAGTTTCTTCTGTGCAACAGAAGTAATTTCTAGTTTATTACATTGAATATTGATTTTAACAATGCCCATAAATTATAATATTTTGTCAGGGTTTGGTCATTGAAACTATTAAAAACGTAATCAAATTTACATTCACTTATATCCAAATGGCAATCTACATCATAATGGATCCCAAACAATAAACTGATAAAATAAAATAAAAAGTATTTATTTTCCAGTTAAAACATGATAAAATAAAATAAATTTGCTTGAGCAGCAACCCTTCATAAGAAGTTAGGACCTATTTTAAGAGAATGTACACTACTGTTCAAAAGTGTGGCGTTGGTTAGATTTTTTAAATGCAGCCGTGGAAAAGTTTAATGTATAATATAATGTTTATGAAAAGCCCCTTATGCTCACCAAGGCTGTATTTATTTAATAAAAATATAGTAAAAATTATAATACTGTGAAATATTATTACAATTTAAAATAACCGTTTTCAATTGTAATATATTTTAAAATGTAATTTATTCCTGTGATGGCAAAGCTGAATTTTCAGCATCATTACTCCAGTCTTCTGTGTCACATGATCCTTCAGAAATCATTATGATATGCTGATTTGCTGCTCAAGAAACATTTCTTACTATCACAGTTGAAAACCATGCTCCTTAATATTTTTGTAGAAACCAAAAGAACATTTGATTTCTTTGTAAAGAACTGTCAATTTCTTGTTGTTTTTGTCAATTTAATGCATCCTTGCTGAAAAAAAAAGTATTAATAATAAAAAAAATTCTTACTGACCCCAAACCTTTGAATGGCAGTGTATCTTTAATATGTATAATGTCTTTCTACACTGGCAGATTTTTTAAGTATAAACAAATTTTAAACACAAGTGGCCAGTGCAGTAGGACAAAATAGTCATATTTGAATGCAGTAACCTGTTAATATGAGCGCTGAAAGGTGTTCTGAGGTGTGAAACAGGCTAGGAACTATACTCTCATTCCGGTGTAATAATCAAGGAACTTTGCTGCCATACCATGGGTGCGCAGCAGGCACAATGATGTTACGCAGCGCCTGAAAATAGTCCCAGCTAGGTAACTTCCAATAAGCCTATTATTGGAATGTTTGAAGAGTAAAGTTTTAAAGGAATAGTGGAGTGTTCCTTTAACCGAAGGAGAAAAAGATGAAGACAGTCAACAGGCAGCAAAAAGGGTAATACACAGTTTTTTTTTTTTTTCAAAATGCAAAATACAGCAGTGCTCTGTAAGTGGGTGCTCATTCATAGCACCATTTATTTCCATTCATCATTTAAGCTTCATCTGGCTCGGTTCACTTGCAGACGCTGGCAGAATCCTAATTTCACTCCAACAGTTGCTTCTGTAACTGTACTCCTCTCAACACAAGCCTGAAGTCTCTCTGAGAGCTAAAATACAAACACATAATTTCATATTCAAAAATGCTAGACAGAGCACAAGAAGGACCTCAAGGAGTGTTGTTAGCGCACAGGCTTGACTTTGTTATGTTCAGTTTTTATTTTCCTGCACATTCACATTTTCATATATCAGGCAAAAAAGGTTGAATTAGCAGAATATTTAAACACTTTACCGCACAGCTACAATTTTGGCAAAAGTGCTTCACTTAATAATTCTGTTTTAGCTAATTTGCATTTGCATGACTTTTTAAACTAGCAACTGACTAAAGTGAAAAAGCATAATCCTGGAAAGAGCACAAGTTTGCTTTGATATTAAATTAATGTTTGAAAAATGTCTTCTTTTTTTAATTACTGTGAAAATCATTGCACATACAGTAGCTTGCCCACTGACACATTTTACCCCACTCTCTCCTACCAAATGATAAAGTTGCAGTAAGCTTGAGAGGTCTGTCTTACCCCCAGGTTCTTTTGAAAACTGACACTGACTGCATGACAAAAGCTGAATGCAGTTTTGACCTAGTGCAACTCACTGTCAACATCACCTTCTGTGTGCAACTTATTGTCAGATGTGACTTATTTTATGGAAATTACAGTAGACATCTGACATATAAGTATATTTAGACAAACATGAACACAAGAACACACTCCTGCTCCATGAGACTAATGGGGGTCCGGTTATAGGGAAGCTTCCCAATTTTAAAAAGAAAACTCAACCTACCACTGTTTCGATTCTTGCGGTTGGATTTGCCGCCAAGCAGCATCTTCAGACTGTTCCTGAACATGACTGCACAGTTCTGGACCGGGCTATAGAGAGATCTGCAGAAAGAGAGAGAGGAAAAAATACAACAGTGTGAGAAGCAAGCAAAAAACCTTGAAGAAACTAATGGAAACACCATACACATGTCCTTTCAGTCATAGAAACAGTATCAATAAATAATAATAATAATAACAATACATTTGAAATATGCAATTTTAGCATAATATTTCTACTACTAATAAAAATGATGCTGCACAAACACTAAGCAACAAATGTACAGTACTTGATAACAGTTGCCACTATGTTTGAAGCTATAAATAAGATTTGTAACAACACACACAATCACTTCCTCCACTACTTTGCCTATCAACACTGATTCCCAAACCGTGTGATCTCTTTACAAACGCAACTCGACTGGTGATGTTCGCCGCACATCAGCTCTGAAGTCTAGACAAAGAGTTACTGATGGGATTTTTGGAAGCCTGTGATTATATGTTTCAGGTACACAGATCCTTCAGCCTGCTGGAACGCTGCAGCTGATAATGAGTTTCATTCGTGGAATTCGTAATTCATCACTGGATTATTTTAGGCCTCACTCAACACCCACACTGCGGAGGGATCACACCCTGATGCTGCTAATTACCGCTTCATGCATGAGCTGTGTGTTTGTGTGTGTTTATATGTGTGAAAGAGCACAGGATAGAAACACACTTTGTTCTGCTGCTGCAGAAGGTAATGTTGGCTGTGGATTTCAATGGAAGTACTTCTTTGATGGGTCTTTGTGCAGCTGAATTCACAGGTACGGTACGGTACGGCACGGGAACAGGAACGGAACGGAACGGAACGGAACGGGAACAGGAACGGAACGGAACGGAACGGAACGGAACGGAACTGGAACTGGAATGGGAACGGGAACGGGAACGGGAACAGGAACGGAATAGAATAGACTAGAACATAGAATGTTGAGTGCTGTCATCTAGTGGTTAGTCCAACCTCTCTGACAAAATGAGCTGGCATCCATCCAAAAGTCATGTAAGTTCAAATCTAGTTTGCAACATTTTCTGATCCTTTTTTTTTTTTTTTTTTACAAAAAGGCAAATTTCACAAAACTAGAAGAAAGAAGAAACAAGAGATTGAGAGAAGAAACAACAGAACTACAGATAAAAAGATAAAACAAACAAACAAACAGATTGATGCAACAGATAAAAAAATATAGAATAGATGACAGACAGACAGACAGACAGACAGACAGACAGACAAGATAGATAGACAGATAGATAGATAGATAGATAGATAGATGGATGAACTTTGCATCCCCTGCACTCCAGTATAGCATGTACTCGGTTTCTTCTTGGCAGAGCATTCTAGTATTAATCTGGGCCTCCACACCTTCAGAAGTGATCTTGGCTGAGTGTGTTTGTGTGTATATGCATGCATTTCAAATCAACATCCACGGGCAGATATTCTTCTTTTCTAGCACTCGATGTACCCTTTCGCTGAGCCAGAATTGCTACATGTTTACTGCTAATATGTTGCTGGGGCCATTTTTGACAGAAAAATAAATACAATTTTTAACCAAAGTTTTAACCATTGTTGTAATTTTTCCTGAGCTCATTCTGCATACTTGAAGCCCTGCCGCCCCCTCTCACTTCTGCTGCATCTGCCTGGTCATGAAAAAAGTCTCTTCACCTGCTTGAAGCCAATTGTGAAGGAGGAATGAAATGTTAAATGTTAACAATGCTGAACAACTGAGGTCAAGCTAATCAAGTCAAATAAAATACAACCAAATGCACCCCCCGCTATATTTTTTCCCTCTCAAAAAGTCAAATTATCTGAGATTCAAATATTAGACCTCTTACACTTTATGCAACAGTAATACCACTAGACCAGCTAACCTCACAGTTAAATGTAGATTTATTTACTGCATAATATGCTTGAAGCGTGAAGGGCACCAATTCTAGTAATTTTTTTTAATTCATTTAAAATTAATGTAGGTAGAAAGGAGTCAAGCCAAGATGGATTGAGAGCAAAAAGGGGCATGCAACAGCTTCTGAATAAAGATGAGAGATGAAGAAAAGGATGACCTTATCCTGAGGCTGTGCTTCTGTCAGCTGATGAAGAACGGAGAAGACGCAACTCAGTGTAGCGAGGTTTGCTGCTGTTTGCCGAGTGAACCGTGCCTAAGCATGAGAGTGACGAGACTAACACTATTCCCCAACGCAGTCCCTCATACTTGGACATGCGCTTTAATGAGGTCTGTAGAAAAGCTGACATACAAACTAATGAGAAACTTAGATTGAAAGTTGATCAAGTGAAAAATGCCATCTGCAATGGAGCCGTAGAAGGATCTATCACTCACTTTGTAATATTGCTGAAGTCTGAGGAGAGCTACAGTACCAATGTTGGAAATCCTTCCCTCTGCAGCATCTCGATCAGTTACGAAACATGCAAGAACCAATGGCAAACCAACAAATAAACAAACATAAGCATCATTTGACATTGAAAGTGAAGAAAAATGTCCAACAAACATCCAAATAAATCTACAAACAAACAAACTAACAATCAAACAAATAAATATTTTTTTGAAATTGACAGTGGTGTAGGGCTGTCAAAATGGCTGAAAACCGAAATTCGAATTTTTTACTTAAATATTATCAATATTCTAATTATATTCAAATTTAAAAGGCATAATTTCAGTTAGGGGAAAAAAAGCTTTTGGCTTCTCTCCTGAGGCCACAAGAGGGCGCATCGAGCAAAATATTATGCACGTTTCTTCAAAGCATAATAAAATAACACGACTATCTTTGGAAAAGGTGCATAATGTTTAAAATAATAAACAGGAAGGGGGCCAACACTTTTTCACACCACTGTATGTATAGTTTAATACAAAGGACCGAAAACCAATCACAAAGAGTACTTTCTTCTTTTAAAAAATTTGAGATGCAGTGGGATGGGGAAAACCGCCATAAATTCTTGACATGTTTTTTTTTAAAAGTTGAACTTACTTTTTTACTTACTCTTGTGTGAGACGCGAGTGCAACGGTAGTCTATAATGTTAGCCCATGTGTCACTGATAAATGTCCCTCTAGAAAATGTGACAAATATGCGTTCTGTGTGAACGGCTTGGTTTCGGTTTTGACGTAAACAACATCTTCCTCACATTGATTGTTCTCTTTTTCGGCAATATTTTGAATGAACAACGTAGCAGCGCCACATCTAATGGGTTCAAGTGGATAGGCTAACAAAAGCATTCAAATGCAATGACACTTACATCGTCGTTGCATTTCGTGCGCCACTGATAATACTGCCTAACGCACACCTAAAATTCGAATGCAACGTTTTTGCATTCGAATGTGGATTTTTATTTTAAATTCAATGAATATTCAAAATTAGAATTTTTTTTTGGACAGCCCTACAGTGGTGTTCCTGAAATGGGAGAAAACGGTGCCAAACCTTTGTCAAGTTTAATGAACTATGGATTTGCTAATCAAAAACTATTTGTAACTAGTCTTCAGTGTGAAGCTTTAGGATGATCTGCTGCATAATCGTCACCAAGAGAGCTGTCTGTCTGTGCTGACCTCTGTCAGTGTTTGTGGGAGAGAGCGGGGGGATGAGTATGATTTAGCTGTGCTTGGCTTTCTCTGCTTGATATTTGTCTGGGTTAAGCAACAGAAGTGGGACGAATGAAACACTCCACAAGTGTGCCAGAAATCAGACAGAAATCGAGTCCTGGTGAGCCAAAGCCAAATGTTCAGCTTTGTTGCGTGTGTGTGTCTGCTGTTAATCCTGCCTAGCTGAGGGGGGCCAGTGTGAGACTGTCCAACTGGATTACTAGTACAAGAAGGGCTATCAGCACAGAGTGGGACAGACGGTCTAAGAAATATATACACTGCCGTTCAAAAGTTTGGGATCAGTAAGAGTTGTAATGTTTTTTAAAGTAGTCTTTTCTGTTCATCATGGCTGCATTTATTTGATCAGAAATACAGAAAAAACAGGAATATTGTGATATATGATTGCAATTTAAATGAATAGTTTTCTATTTTAATATACTTTAAAATATAATTTATTCCTGTGATGCAAAGCTGAATTTTCAGCATCATTACTCCAGTCTTCAGTGTCACATGATCATTCAGAAATTATTCTTAAGTGCTGATTTATTATCAATATTGGAAACGGTTTTGCTGCTTAATATTTTTTTGGAAGCTGTGATACTTTTTTCAGGATTCTTTGATGAATAAACAGTTAAAAAGAACAGCATTTATTCAAAATAGAAATCCTTTGCAACAATATACACTACCGTTCAAAAGTTTGGAGTCAGTTATTTTTTTCTTTTTTTGAAAGAAATGAATGCTTTTATTCAGTAAGGATGTGTTAAATTGATAAAAAAAAGTGATAATAAAAACATATATTGTTAGAATTACTACTAATTATTATATAATTATATAAGAATTTATATTATTAATTACATAACTATGTCATTTATAATTATTATTTACAACAACAATAATAATGCTTTTAAGACTGTTTATTAGCTGAGCAACCAATTTGAATATTTGTACTTTAAAATAAATTCATAATTGTCAAATAATGTATGTTTATAATAATAATAATAATAATTATTATTATTATTATTATTATTATTATTATTATTATTATTGTTTATGACATGCAATTCTAATTATTATAGAAATGTATATATATATATATATACATGCAC
>NW_015552706.1:68136-68442 GCF_001515605.1 Sinocyclocheilus anshuiensis | reverse complement strand
TTTTTCAGGATTCTTTGATGAATAAAGTTAAAAAGAACAGTGTTTATTCAAAATAGAAATCTTTTGTAACAATATACGGTACAGTTCAAAAGTTTGGGGTCAGTAGTTTTTTTCTTTCTTTCTATTTTTGAAAGAAATTAATACTTTTATTCAGCAAAGATGTGTTAAATTGATAAAAAGTAATAATAAAGACTTATATTGTTAGAAAAGATTTATATTTTAAAGTATATTAAAATAGAAAAACATTATTTTAAACATATTACTGTTTTTTTCTGTATTTTTGGTCAAAAATTTTTTTACTGATCC
>NW_015552706.1:63309-68109 GCF_001515605.1 Sinocyclocheilus anshuiensis | reverse complement strand
GTTTTTTTTTTTGGTAAGTGTGACTCGGGGAGTGACTCACTAGACTACAGATCAACACGTTTATGAACATTCTGAACAAATAAGCCATTAGCAATCAGATCAGCCTGCAGAACATAGCCTGCTTAAATCTCACACACCTGCAAAGACTTCAAAAAGGCATCAAAAACAGAGAGATTTACATGCTCTATCAGCTACAAAATCCTCCTCGTCAAACTGGAGATAGTCTGAGCTTTTCTAACTCGGCAATCAGTTAAGAAAGAGCTGGTGTTATCAGAATCAAAGCAGCCTGAAGCAAGAATACTGGCTTCCTTAATTCACTGTTAAAAAAACAACAACAACCCTGTCTAAAGGTATCCCGCCACAAGTTATCAGCCTGCATCATGTTGATGGAATCTTTCGGACTGATGGGTAACAGCAGGAGGGATGTCACGTTAGTAGCAGACATGGAAGTCTGGCTGGGAGCCGCTGCTCGTAAATGACAGCCATTTTCTTACTGCACTCGGCAGGTTGTTGAAAATACTGCTGCTACGATTCAAGGAGGGGAAAATGGGAGTGCTAAGCTCCTTTTAGTAGCAACAAAGTGTTTGTAATATTCTAAAATGCTAACTGGAACTGTGTTTGCTCTCTTCAATTGAACCTCATGCTATTCTACATAGTACTAGCGGTCAGCTACTATTAGTGGCACCAAACACAATAAGTGGTTACATAGAGGTTTCACAAACACTTCCACTAGGGATGGGCAGATCAATTTTCATCCCTCACATAAAAAATACAGGTCCTTATTTAGCATGATAATGAATGCAAATATGCACATTTAAATACTGGAAAATACAAACAGCACTCAGTCACAACACAAAATAATGACAAAGCTAAATGTGACTTTTAAAATAATGTGTTTGTGTGATGTACGTGATGAATTTATTTAAATAAAAAATGTATCATTATCTGTAATTGTTAATAAATGATAAAAACAGAAATCTGATCATTTGGATTTTCCCCTGTATAATAAATGTTATACTTTCAAGCCAGAATTTTTCACATTAAATTGCTATAATTGCAGTTTATCCAAAAACAATTAAAAAAATACTTTAAAATACTTCAATAAAAAATTTGTAAAAATAAATGTAAAATAAATTATCAATTTAAAATAAATAAATAAATAACTAATTTAAGATATTTTTAGGATAAAAAACCTGTAAAATATAAATTAAAACCCATTAAAAAAATTATTAAACAAACAAATAAATAAATCTTTTAAAATAAATAAATAAACAAATAAATAAATGCATAAAATCCAGTTAAAAAAAATTTGAAATAAATAAACTATGGTTGACCATGCCAATCACAACAATTAGCAACTGACTGTTCACTAATAATGACTTACATCCATCATAATATAGCCTAAACTCTAATGACAAGGATATTTTTAATTGATAAAATGATCTGGACTTCAAAAAAAATCTAAAGAACCAAAAAAATCAAGCAAAGTCAAGTATCTCTCCTCAAGTCCTTAACAAGACTTTTCCAAAAGTCTCACAGCGTTACTGGAGAGCTACTGCGGGCATATAAAACTCGCTGGCCTGAGCCACCGTTTTGAGCTTGATGGATTCAACAGGAGTGTGAATGACTAAGAGCCAAGAGCCACAGAGCTTTATATTTGATACAGTCTCTCCCTTTGACTAATGCCTCCCCCAGCGCAGTGTTACAGGAATCACACGCTGTTTGTTTTCTACTGCTCTACAAAGCCAATGAACAGTGAGTGTGCCGGGAAAGGGGGGTGGGGGACAGGGGTGCCGTCTCGTGACTACGAGGTTTGGGTCGTGTGCAATGAAACATAACACTCTCTAATACACATACGCAGAAGAACAAAGAATGGGAGATAGGTACGGATATGAATGCATACAGCACATTCCCAGAATATGACAGCATGTACAAACACACGCTGTCAATGGTGCCATTTGTGTGTTATTCACACTAATTTATCTGCGTTCCTCCATGAAACACCTAAAGACTTTCAGAGGGAGACAATGGTGTCAGTTTGACCTGAATTTTTTTCTTTCCTTGAGAGAAAACCTCACACAGAGTGAGGGAGGAAATGCAGTTAAAGCCCCTGCACATACATGTGCACAAACAAAGAGCTATACGCAAAAACACAGCATCTTCCCTTTGTCCCATCACTTCCTTTCCAAACACAGCAGCTCTAAAGTGCTTGCAGAAACTTGGGCTCCAAAAGAGAACAAACTTTTCTATGCAGTTTAGAAACACATACACACTCCATCTACTGATGCTTCCTGATCCTGTTCTACTGGCATAAAAAACTTCAAATAGAAAAGGGGATTTTTCTTCAGCCATGCAGTGGTAAATTCTCCCAGAAAAGTATATTTTAGATTGGCATAAAGACATCAGAAAGGGGTCACTAGACTGTCATACAAAGGGACCACCTATGTTTTTATTTTTATTTTTTAATAAAGTGAAATCAGAAGCTTGAATATTCAATTCCATAAAATTTGCAACATATATAATAGGATAACAAAGCATATATAAATATGGTAACACTTTATTTCCTTTATGACCAATTCTCACTATTAACGAACATGCATATTACTAGCATACAGGCTGTTTATTAGTACTTATAAAGCACATATTAATGCCTTATTCTGCATGACCATATTTTAGATCCCTTAAATCCACCCCATACCTAAACATAACAACTACCTTACTAACAATTGATAAGCAGTTCGTTTATAAGTTAGTAGCCAAGTTAATAGTTAGTTAATATTGAGAACTGGACCTTACATGCTGCATTATCCTATGCCATGCAATGTGCAAATTCATATCAGTATATACCATCATATAAAAACTAATAAAAATTTAAAATAAAATTATATATATATATATATATATATATATATATATATATAATATAATAACAAAAATGGTTACATTTAGTCTTTTTCTGCACTGAAATGCCTTAAAAATGCTTAAAAATAATATTTATGAGTTATTTCTGTTATTTGTATAGTAATACTAAGTTCTTATTGTTGCTGCTGTTGTTAATTACCATCATTACTTTTATTAATAACAGACTATAACAGTACATACTACTAATATACAATATACAGTATATAATAGTAATATACTATATAACAGTAATATACTACTAATAGCCATTATTTTTGCCATCTATATAATAATAATAAAAATTTTATTAAAAATAATAATATACTTAAATTCAAATGAATAATATAACATTACATACCAATCAACTGCAAAATTAACATAATATTTTTATTTAAAAAAACTGCTTTGGAAGCATTCAGGAGTAAACATATTTTGGCAAATCCGACAACTAGCTCTTTCTCAAAAGCGCTCACTTTAGCAGCCTGAGAACTAAAACACATCTCTGTTTCCAAACAAACCTGTGCACCCTGACTCTCATAAACTGTGTTGAAGCCAGCCAACAAGACTGTCTGAGACTGGGACAACTCCTAGGGCAAACAAAAGAAGTCGAGACAAACAGTCAAGAGTCAAGTGTCATGTTTCAAACTGAGAAAAGAATAGTGTACATTATTCTCCTGTAAGTTCATCTACTGACCTGTGAACACAGTTTACATAGAGATCACACACAAAAAAAAACCCGGAGACCGATAGTGACACAATTAATCTAAACCGTCAGAAATACAACATGAAATCCCACGCTGCTTCACCAAGTATCACCATAGTTATGCTCATCCACCACCAACAACACTAAAAAAAATGGAAATTTGCAGAAAGTCTATATACTCAAAGTAATAATTTGACTATAAGAGGTCAAAATGTCTGACTGAATTCAGTTGTTTTTTCTCCATCTAATCTCACTAGTAATATAAATTCTAAAATTGTGCCACAGGCTACGGTGTAGTATGATAATTACCAGAAAATTAAGCTTTATCTAAACAAATTGCCAAACCAGTTTCGCCCAAGCAGCACCCCGTGAAGAAAGAGAACAGTCAACCAGTAGGGGGTTTGGGAGGGAGTGATGTGAGGTGATGTGGGGGGCATCAGGCATCGCAGCTGTATCTGCCGTCTCCGCAGCCTAGGGTTTGAACAGATTTAATGGAGAGCCTGAAATCAAAGAGTCCACACATCTTCAAAAAAGCCTCTGCCCGTTTGTTCTCGCTGCTTTTCAAAGAATTCCTGCTTCACTTCTTACTTTTGATTCACACAGTCAAAATAATTGGCCAGTGTCTCCTCGCCTTTCACCAGTGATGTGAAGGGCTTTAAGTTTCTGTGTGAGTTTTGACAGTTCGGCAGATACACAATTAAGCCTGTTGATCTGACTGGAAGCAAACTGCTAAAGGAGGCCATGTGACAATACATATACTGTACATTACCTTTCAAAAGTTTTTTTTTTTTTAGAAAAATAATGTTGTTTTATTCAGGAAGGATACACTAAACTCAACAAAAAGGATCATGTGACACTGAAGACTGGAGTAATGATGCTGAAAATTCAGCTTTATCATCACAGGAATAAATTATAAAAAATATATAAAAAAATAGAAAACAGATATTTTGATTTGTTATATTTCACAATATTACGGTTTATTTAATGAGATTTTTCAAAAACTTTTTCTTAATCTTACCAACCCCAAACAAGTGTAAAAGTACTATATATGTTTGCTATAAAATAAAATTTAAAGGAGACATATTATGCCCCTTTACAATATGTAATATACGTCTCTGGTGCCCCCAGAATGTGTCTGTGAAGTTTCAGCTCAAAATACTCCACAGATCATTTATTATATAATTTTGAAAATGCCT
>NW_015552706.1:60204-63271 GCF_001515605.1 Sinocyclocheilus anshuiensis | reverse complement strand
TGAGTGGAAGCAGAAACACGCTGTTTTTCGGGCCTGTGTCTTTAAATGCAAATGAGCTGCTGCTCCCTGCCCACTTTTCCAGCTTTTGAGCTGCGCCATTACAGCTCACACCGGCTAAAAACAGCATGCGAGTACTAAACTAAGTTCTCATTCACACACGAGTTTACGTTAAAAACACACATGAGTAACAAAAACAGTCGATTATGTCTGTGAAGATAAACAGCGTTCTCATTCACACACGAGTTTACGTTAAAAACACACATGAGTAACAAAAACAGTCGATTATGTCTGTGACGATAAACAGCTGGGAAATAAATCACTCAGACACTTGCAGAAAAAGGCTTACCAAAACAAAGTTACTGGGTGAATCTTTTTCACGTTTCCTTGCTTGGTAGATGCACCGGGCACCTGATTATAGCACTTAAAATCTGGAAAAGTCAGATTTTCATGATATGTCACCTTTAATATAAAATAAAATATTAAAATAAAACTACTGTTTAATTTAGTTACTTATGTAAGAAAATGTACTACCTTCACTACTGTAGACCTGCTTATATATTACTACCTAAAACTATATTTACACAATAACTAAAGACACAGTGTTGCTTTATCTACCCACTTGATGCCTCTGCACACAACACAGAACTTTCTCTTTCAAGCTTAAGAATGGCAGTAATTATAAACTGTGCCACTGTTGCCACCGAAAGGAACAGAAATGTATGGCATTGCTGCAACACAGCTTCCTGTGTTTAGTTTGGGGAAATGCGGAGCAGAAAATCACTGTGATGGGAATAGCACAAAAAAGTTAAATGCATCAACCCTAAGCCACAATTAACCAGCCAAAATAGTCTGAATGTTGATGTTGGATGATTCCAGTCCAGGGTTGTTTAATGTCATTCGCACCATTCATAAAAGGGTAAAAACATTCTCTGATCAGACTGCCAGTTTCTCATATTAGGTGACAGGATGTAGTGGAGATGCATGAGGCAGGACGAGGGGAGGACATAATGTAATTGGACAGGACGGGCTCATTCTGCCACTGCAATCCTAGTCGGGTTAGCGGTCCTGAAATCCCATCCTGCATGTGGCAGCGCTCCAGTCCACACTCTCTCAGCTGCCGTGAGGAAACACGGCCCACTTCCCACTCTAACTGTCAGGAAAATTATGGATCCTGGCAGCATCTTTAGAATACAAATTAATGGGAAATCATAGAGTTGGCCGTGTGCTGCTTTTCGGAGGTGATACCATGCAGGGTCAGTCTGAGGAACACTGTACCACCTGATGTTTTACATACCAACTGCAGAATAATAATAATAAAAATAATAATAGTAAACAAACAAACAAACAATAAATAAAATCTTAGAATTAAGAGTGTATTCACACCTGTCTTGTTTGGTTCGATTGAATCGAACTCAAGTTCGTTTCCCCCCTTGGTGCGGATCTTTTGGGCAGGTGTGAATACAGCAATCGCACCCGGGTGCGGACCAAACAACTGTACCGAGACCCAGCTGAAGATGTGGTCTCGGTCCGCTTCCAAACGAACTCTGGTACGGTTCGTTTAAGGTGTGAATATGACCTGACCTCGATCCGACCCAATTGCAGAAATAATGCTCAGAAACAAGACAGCTCGCACATATAGTGCTGTTGTTTGCGTTTGGAAATGGCTTAAAATCATGTGTTTTAAAACCACAATGCTTAAAAACGTGTGCAAATGATGAGTTATCGTGACCATGGCGCACAGCAACGTGACATGAGCACGCTAAATAGGCTAAAGCTTGCCGCAAAGCCCCAGCAAAAGTTACAATGAATATGTTGGAAGGAAATAGTAAGAAGATATTTAAATTATTTATTGATAAACTAGTGTTTTCTGAGTCAGTGTCACAAAGATGAAGTTGACAATCCTGACTCGCCATCGCCTCATTGGACGCACCTTTAGAAAGAAATGCATCTTTACGGATTACATAATGAAAGAGTTTTTGTTTTGAATTTTTTCATTTTGTAATCATTTAAAGCTTTCTATAGATATATCTATAGATATATTCATCATGTCTGTAAAGAAAATATTCGCTGAGTTCCGGTTCATTTTTGTGAATCGCTCCTGTTCAAGACCGAGACGGCAGAAAGCACATTCTATTTGTTTTCTTTATTTTACAAAAGCACAGTGTTTTCTTGATATTGTGAGTGCACACAAATAAAAGTTGACCCTTTACAGTTCCGAAAGGATGTATTATTCTTACCTTTATGAGAAAAAATGACGGCGTATTTTAATTTGTTTCCACTGATGTCCTGAAGCGCACTTCAGCTTCCACTCTCCGCACAAACGATTGGATATGTGCTTAATAGTGCATATTTATCTAGGTTAAATGTTTAAACTAACATTGTGATATGCTTTAAGTATTTTATATCTATAGATTTTATTTTCTGCAAGTCATAATTACAGCATCATATGACATTGTCTCATATGATGCTCATAATTTTATTCATATTGCGTTAGCAGATAACACCAAATCAGTAAAAGTAAAATAAAAATTGCACTATGAATGATCTCCATGATTAGCCTGTTTTTGCACTTCATGTTTTTCTCTTCTTGAGAATTTCTGTCCAATGAATGGATGACCTTAGCACACGTGTTGTTTTGTTTACAATTTCTGGTTCACTTGCAAAAAGGGCAGTGTGAAAGCAAACCGCACCAAACAAAAAAAAATCAACATTGTATTTGGTCCGTACCAAAGCAAGTGAACTAGCGGACTTTCCTGGTGTGAATACACCCCCAAGACCATATACAGTGGTGTGAAAATGTGTTGGCCCCCTTCCTGATTTCTTATTTTTTGCATGTTTGTCACACTTTAATGTTTCAGATTATCAAACAAATTTAAATATTAGTAAAAGATAACATCCACTGATGTGAACACAAGTGAACACAACATGCAGTTTTTAAATGAAGGTTTTTATTATTAAGGGAAAACAAAATCCAAAACTACATGGCCCTGTGTGAAGAAGTGTTTGCCCCCCTGTTAAAACTGTGGTTTATCACACCTGAGTTCAATTTCTCTAGCCACACCCAGGC
>NW_015552706.1:38912-59862 GCF_001515605.1 Sinocyclocheilus anshuiensis | reverse complement strand
TTATTATTATTATTATTATTATTATTTCTGCAGTTTAGCGCCATCTGCTGTCAGAGAGTGAAAGTACGCTTTCATTCAGAGCATCTCTCACATGTTCCGCCATGTGCTTCTCATCCGCGATTATTTACATCAGAGTGCGCACGTGTCTTTCACGCAGCATACAGCAGTGTTGTGCATTTTGACCACTTTATGGGAAAAGTATTCTTAAAATGCATTCAAAATTCTGAATAATTTGTTATATATCGTTATTCACGGTATTTAGAAGTGCCCACGATAACAATATCGTGCATATTCATTACCGTGATATATCGCATTACCGAATACCGGCACAAGTCTAATGCATACATACATTCATTAGGGTTGTGACGGTGAGGACATTTTTTAAGCTTTTAAATAGCTTAAAAGCACCGTGCGCATTTTACTTTCACTTTCGAATTAGCTTCAATTCAGCTTCAATTGCTTGAATGCAACAACAGAATACAACGTCAAACTCACTTTAGCCTATATATAAAACATAGAACTTTTATTAACGAAACGAATAAAAATACACCATGCTATAGGGCAGGCTATGCCTAAAATAACAAATAACTTACATAAAGTTTAAATAGGTAGCCTATAAAAAACTGGAAATAAGTAAACATGTATAATATATAACCAAATAAATAAGAAACGTAGAAAGGGTATTAGCAAAACGAATAAGAAAGCTCGGAGGCACGGCATACACCTTGATGTCCAATAAAATAAATAAATTACACAAAATTTAAATAAAGCAAAAATCAGCAAACAATGTGGAACCAATTAAATAAGAAACAAATGTTTAAAAAAACTTCCAAAATCACCGTCACCAAAAAACGGCTAAAGTCAACAGGCTTTTCAAAATTCAAAATACTGCCAAACAGGCGCTTTTGCATTTCGTTTTGACACTAAATCAGCCGCCATCGTCTTGTCTGTCTCACCTCACCTCACTCTTCTTGCCAGTCAGCTCGACTCACTCTCCTCACTTGAGAAATGAAATCTGATATGTGATCAGACCCCCTTAACATGAGGGGTCTATGGGATTGACTCCCTTTTGGAGCCAGTCTCTAGCGGCCAGTCGATGAATTGCAGTTTAAGTCACTTCCGTGTTGGTTTCAAGAGAGAGAGACCGGAAGGTTGCCGCTTGGTATCTTTTTTAAAAAATGCTTAAAAAAACTAACAATTGTGATAATTGTCAAATCTTAATAATACATCAAGAGTCCAGGGTCATTCAGTCCAGAGGAAGTGCCAAGTCCTTTAGCAAAGCCATTGTTCTTATTGCTTTCAAGCTTGTAGAGTACTCAATAGATTCAAAATACAATTTCATTTCAAGTTTGAATCTTAAAAAAAGAGGTTTGCATTTAGAAAATGTACATTTATGAATATGATGTTTATATATGAAAACACAATACTCATATTTCAATGTGAATTCCCCCACAGAACTCTCATCCTCCATGTTCTTTGAATATAAATTCCAACGTCATCTACACACTCGATTTTAATTTGGATAAGGTAGGGTGCGAAGTGTCCATCAGAGGTACACTTAATTTTCCTGGGAAACGGAGGGTGCATTTGAAGTCGCTTTCGAATTACGGTAGCCTTTGTCGCACCGCGGTGACACATTCGGCACGCTGCATTGAGCAGCCGCGTTCAGTTTTTAATTGTAGTATCTGTTCTTTTACTGAACTAAATGATTTTTATCACTATAAAAAAATCAAAACAACGGTGGGGGTCAGTGCCGCGGTGGGCAAGTGACGTAACCGGTGTTGCAGATTAACAACGGTATCACCGTAATCACCGTCTATCGTGGCAAGCCTAACATACATAAATAAAATATTTCTCTATGATCCATGGTTTTTTTTATAATTTTGCCCATTTTGTGAGGATTATGTAAATTGAAAGGCTTCTTGACATTAGTTTCTTCCCATGCATATGGTCAAAAACCCTGCAGTAATGATGGACAGAATCGAATATGCCATTTTGCCAGCCCCTGTAGTGGAATCTTAAATTTGAGTGCAAATATGCCAGCCGTGGCAATTCTGAGAGTCGATAACGACGGTATTCAAATGTAACTCTATAATTAATGCTTCACTAAGCGACAGCAGAACGTTGCATAGCAACAGTAGAATCATCATGCTGGTGGAAAATGGTGGGGGTAAGACTGAGAGTGTTTGAGGGGCTCGGTCACGATGAATAGACAGACTAGAAACTAGAATGAGATGGGCCATTAGCTCCTCCACATCATATACTGTTACTGCCTTCACATGCATTTATATATGACATTGGGAAGCTCTTTTGTGCTAAAGTAACTTAAGCAGCATGCTTACACCTGTCCTCAGAGACCAACTGACTACTGAGGAGTCTTATAGTGTCTTGTTATACGATAGCTTGCGTCTCACTGCCGTACCTTTCTGTTCTTCCACTATCTTGCCATTTGACATTATATAATTCATACTCTCATATTACTATGAAGCACACAGGAGCGATTTCATGAATGGTTTCCTGTTCTACCCTTGAATCTCACAAAACCTGTAAAGATTAATATTTCACTCCAAATCAAAGAAAAAAAATATATATTTCGTATAAAGAGCATGAAGCTTATTGTACGACCATTAAGATTTTCGGAATTGTGACATTATTTTCTTGCCAATTAATTATCATTTCCTCCATTATTTCTCATTACTAATTTCTTAATGTGTGCTGATTTTTTAAATTCTCATGATTCTTACTGATGATTCTCATAGTAAAAAGCAACTGTAATACAATGATTATTTCATTCAAAAAATAGCATGAGGCAGTAAAACAATGAATAAATAAATAAGCAAATAAATATATTGTACACTCACACACATTACAATAATAACAATAATTTTTGCATTACTGTAAAAAGAAATAGGGGAAATATGCTAAAAAAAGAAATAGGGGAAATATGCTAAATCACAAAAAATGTGTGTCACAATGCAAGGACATTTTGGATCCTGGGATTATGTGAAGGAAAGCAAGGAGAAGGTGTTCTGTGTGGCAAGCAGTTTTAGAGGTTAAAACATCTCTCTGGCTTCCTCGTGAACACACACCCACAAAAAAAATTATTGTGTTTCCTTAGGGTTCTATTTCAGGACGACGGGCAAAAATAACCTGGTCAGGTGCTGCATTCGATTTCTCATGAATAATCCAGAGACGGCCAGAAATCAACAGACTTGCAGGATAAAGGGACACTGGTGCACTGCTGAGACAAAATATCTTTATATCTATTTTAAGAAACACTGATGCTTAAATTATCTTTGGAACTGTAACCACCATCCAGTATCTGCTCAGAATGGATGCTGAAAGTCAACTACTAACCAAAAGCCTCCTCATTTGTCACAGAAAAAAACTATGGAGAATAGAATACACAATAAAGGTAACAATACTGTACATCATATAGTATGTGTAGAATATATTGTGTAAATGTCATGCCGTATCCATATATGTGCAGCTGCTAAAACAGATCCAAAAATGTCTTATGAGGATGTTGATCCAAACAGAAAAAAAAAAACAGAATTGAACAAAACAAAAGACAGTGTCAAAAGGATGATGAACCAAACAGAATTGAGCAAAACAAACAGTCAAAAATTTCTTATGAATATGCTAATCCAACAGAATTGAACAAAACAAAAAGAGAGCCAAAATGTCTTGAGGATGATGAACCAAACAGAATTAAACAAAACAGATAGATAGATAGATAGATAGATAGATAGATAGATAGATAGATAGATAGATAGATAGATAGATAGATTCCTCTTTTCTTTACAATGGATTCTCAAACACTGATGCAAGACCAACTCAAACCTATTATTTTATGATTATCAGAGCATTAATAAAACCGACCAGAAAGACATCAGCTTATAACGCTGTCCAAATGGCTAGTAGTGAATGTACGCAGCTGGCAGGACATTAAAAAGCTCACCCGGACTTCCTTTACGTCTTTCTGTGAGATTGCAGCTGCCGCTTTGGAGGTGGGGGTGGGGTGGGGGGTGAGCGCTGAATCGGACACACAACGGCCGGATTTCCTCCTTTGGTCAGGAGTCTGTGCGCTCATTCATTTCCCTAATAAAGCTTCAGATTTAGATGCAGAAAAATACGAACAAGACACAGATCTGAACCAAATTCCTATTTAACTGATTAAGCTCCTTTTTCTGGCTAAAAGATAATGCAGATGTGACCCATTTCCATTAGCACTTTTACTTTGTTAGTGTGTGCAATCATCAGAGATGGTCAAGCAGTGAAATTAGCAGACATACCAGCAAAAAGTTTGGAATAATTAACTTTTTTTTTATTTTTTAAAGAAGGCTCTTATGTGCAGCAAGGTTGTGTTTATGTGATCAAAAATACAGTAAAAACTATAATTATGTGAAATATTATTACAATTTAAAATAATGTTCTTTTATTGTAATATATTTTAAAATGTATTTTATTCCTGTGATGCAAAGCTGAATTTTCAGCATCATTACTCCATTCTTCAATGACACATGATACTTCAGAAATCATTCTAATATGCTGATTTAATGTTCAATTATTATCAATAATTATTGGTGCTCAATAATTAACAGAAGTTATTTTTATCAATGTTGAAAACCGTTTTGCTGCTTAACACTTTAATGGAAACCTTGATACATGATCAAGATTCTCAAGATTCCTTGATGAATAGAATATTCAATGAACAGAATTTATTTGAAAAATAGAAATCTTTTGTGACATTTTAATGCAAATCAAAATATTAGAATAATTTCAATTATTTTAAATTGTAATAATATTTCATAATAGGTTTTATTATAGTATATTTGTTTAAAATAAACAACCTTAGTGAACATAAGAGCAAATAATTTTTTTATTTGCTTTGATTTGTTCCAAAGCTTTGTCCAGTAGTGTATATTGAAACAAAGCGGTGACCTGGTTCTAGTTCAGTAACATTCTTATGGGTTCATTGTTTGTCCACTTTCAGTCTATTGTGTTTTTTCTTCCAGCCATCCTTCCCACAATGCACTGGCAAAAGGCTGAGGCCTCCGCTCGCTTAAAAGCACGCCCGAGGGCTGGTGTTCTTAGCAAAAACCCGTTCAGCAGAGGGGTACAGAAAGATTTAGGGCGACCAGTCACCCAGCAATTAACAATACAGAGAGACAGAGGGAGAAACCAGCAAATGGACACACATCAGAATCAATGAATCACGCTGGCCAGACTGACCTAGATTCTCTTTCCAAGCAATCCTCCTCCTCCTTGTGCTACTTAGAACGGCCATCAATAACATCAGCGTACCTCTTTAGTACTAAACAATGAACGTTTGCCTCCGAGGATCACCATTGGGGGTTTGAAAGAAGACAGGCAGAAGATACCGCATGGACTCAGACTGTTCATTTCGGTCTGGTAAAGCCGTCAAGATAATGCATGATGGGGAACGGACCTACAGGAGATGCATGCCGATGCAATGGGTCAAGAATGTTCTACGCTATGTAAACACAACAGAGGATCGAGTTACATCAAGATGAATGTTAGTGTTTAGCACTGGCAGAAAAAGTACAGTCGGGGCCAAATACATCAACATCATCACAGCTGAATGAATGATTTATGATTGTTCATGCCATCTTAATCACGTTTTGTAAATGCATGAGTGAAACCTTAGGGGTGGAATCCAGTCAAGCTATTTTGAGGCCAATACAACCCGTTTCATTCTTTTAAGCCATTCATTTTCCAACAAGGCCATAAATAAGTAATGAATAGTGCAGGAAAGTAATAGTATCATATTATTATTGGCTGGTTGTATACAACCAAACAACAACAACACTAAACTGAAATGACACAACATTTGAAATGTTATGATTTGTCATAAGTCTCTTGTTTATCTGTCACAAAAATAAGGATAAAATGAGAGTCAAATAGGTGTTTCATTCAGATTACTTTAAATTACTGGATTACAGGGAACACAACAATCGGGTCCTTAATTCATTTTCTCCGTAGAAAAACAGATGTTTAATGTATAAACCTAAAAAAAAACAGCGAAAAACAGAGAAAAAAAGTGTAAATAAAGATTATTGGAGTACATTTTTACAAGGAAATACAATTTCAGTTTTTCTACTTCAAATTTTAATTTTAAATTGCTATTTAAATTTAATTAAAAGTTTAATTTACTGTTTGTTTTTCGTAAAATTTAATAGCAATTTCTGAGTGAAAATTATTTTTACAACAATTTAAATGAGATTTTACACCAAATTAGAATGTTCCCTTAGCAACTAATTTAAATAAATAACTTTAGATTAAATAAATAACTACGATTAAGTACTAAAATAACTAAAAATGAAATAAAAACAAATTATAATGCATCCTGCAAATATAAAAATAAAAGTTAATTATAGTTAATTATAACTGCAAATAAAGCTAATTATAATGAAAATAACACAACTACAACTTAATCCTGAAGAGAGTCATTGTTACCATGGAAACAAGAACCACACCAAAACAACTCGCCCAATGATGTAATTGGCAAATTGTCATTATTGACAAAGCTGCCCTAAATTCTCAAACAACGTTATATTTTTACATTTATGATCAACAGTTGGCTTCACACGCATTACTTAAATTGTACCATAATTTTTGATTCAATTACTTACTTTGCAAAGATTCATGAATTGCGTAGTACATTGCCTCAAGACAGACATTAAAGGGATAGTTCACCCAAAAATGAAAATTCTGTCATTAATTACTCACCCTCATGTTGTTCCAAACCCATCTTCATTCATCTTTGGAACACAAATTAAGATATTTTTGATGAAATCTGAGAGCTTTCTGACCCTGCATAGACAGCAATGCAACTTGACACGTTCAAGGCCCAGAAAGGTAGTAAGAACATCGTAGTGGTTCAACCGTAATGTTATGAAACTCCGAGAAAACTTTTTGAGCGCAAAAAAACTAAGATAATGACTTTTTTCAACAATTTTTTTCTTCCATGTCAGTCTTTGATACGTGTTCACGACTGTACCTCGTTTAATTTGTGTTCTGAAGATGAACAAAGTTCTTATGGGTTCGGGGGTTTAATGACAGAATTTAAATTTTTGGGTGAACTATCCCTTTAGGCTAACTTTTTTTTTATCCCCATAAAGAAACATAATGAGGAAAAATACTTCCAGATTAAAAAGACTGCTAAAAATGTGTGTGACCACTTTGCACATGATGTACCGTAGATCTAAGTGTTTGCAGCAGCTGAACTGAATATGGAAATGCTGCTGTACTGAATCAGAATTAGAAAACATACCAGACCAACAGACCATAAGTGATTCTCCAATCAGAACGCCGGATCGATGCTCCCTGTGTCTACAGTCCGAGACACAAGTCACAACCAAGCTGGAAGACATGATTAGTATTTCCAGGGCGACAGGGCGAGCCACCACTTGTCCTCTTCATTTACCTCCGCAGGTTTTTAGGAAAGGGGTCGGGGGTTTAGTGCTGATTTGTAAGTGGCATCTGGCTCGGAGTTACTATCTGACCCCAGGTCAGGTATCGGGTGGCCACACTAAGACATATGGAGGGTCTAAAACTGAGACCAAAATCCCAAAGAGCTGAATCACAACAAAAGCCAGAGAAAAAACAGATGGAAACCATGACAATTGTCCAAAAAAAAAAAAAAAAAAGTTTCTATACAGGTACATTTGAAATATACATCATTTAATCATTTAAATATTTGATTTGAGTAAGATTTTTTTAATAAATTTAATAAATTTAAATAAAATAAATAAATAATTTTATTTAGCAAGAATGCATTAAATGTAACACTGTATCAGTTTCTACAAAAATATGAAGCCGCACAACTGTTTTCAACATTGATAATAATAATAATAATAATAGTCTCTTGAGCACTAAATCATCATATTAGAATGATTTCTGAAGGATCATGTGACACTGAAGACTGGAGTAATGATGCTGAAAATTCAGCTTTGACATCACAAGTAAAATATTAATGTTCTTACTGCATTTTAAACAAATAAATGGAGCCTTGGTGAGAAGAATGAGAGACTTTCAAAAACAATGAAAAAAAAAATCTTACCAACCACAAACTTTTGAAAGGTATTGTATTAATATTGTATAAAAATCAGGTCCCTGATTAAATATATTGAATAGCGTTTGTTTACAACAACGCAAAACACAATCATAATATAATTAGACTTCTTTGGTATTATTTTGTAACATAAAATAAAGCTGTCTAATACTCGGAGGATGACATTAATTTTTCTTTTTAATATTTGTTTCGTGCAGGAAAAAAACAACTGAATTAAGTATGACTGGAAACATAAGACATTTCCATGGGGAAATGCAATACAGAAAAAAAACAGTGCAGGTGTTAACTAAAAACCTAACAAAAAAAAAATCTGATCACCGACTATAATTTCGTAAGTCAAAGAAAATATTGTCTTCTGTGTTAGAATTTATCTTAAATAAAATCTGTACAGCATGCCATGAAGGATTTATCCTACAGTGTGAAATACAATATTATTTAACGTCACACTATATTACCATTCATACAATGTAGCCAAGTATCCAGAATCACTGGATCTTTCAGACGGACACTTTATCAGAGCTGATAAACCTGGAGCCCCAAAAAAGTGTCATTTCCTGAATAAGGTCATTAAACATTCAGTATATTTTTATGTTTGAATATTTATTCATGAGTGAACAGAGAAAATATATCCCAGATAGCGTATATAAATATATATAGACATGTCATGTCAACCAGCATTTGTATTAATCACACACCCATCCTTATAGCGCAGAAATGCTGTTCAAATGATATTCTTGTGTTCTGCATCTACTTACTGCACAGAGAGAGCGGCCCATTATGATTTAAACATTTCTCAGAGACTGATGCAATAACACAAATCCATGTTATAACTGCAAATAAAGCTAATTATAATGAAAATAACACAACTACAACTTAATCCTGAAGAGAGTCATTGTTACCATGGAAACAAGAACCACACCAAAACAACTCGCCCAATGATGTAATTGGCAAATTGTCATTATTGACAAAGCTGCCCTAAATTCTCAAACAACGTTATATTTTTACATTTATGATCAACAGTTGGCTTCACACGCATTACTTAAATTGTACCATAATTTTTGATTCAATTACTTACTTTGCAAAGATTCATGAATTGCGTAGTACATTGCCTCAAGACAGACATTAAAGGGATAGTTCACCCAAAAATGAAAATTCTGTCATTAATTACTCACCCTCATGTTGTTCCAAACCCATCTTCATTCATCTTTGGAACACAAATTAAGATATTTTTGATGAAATCTGAGAGCTTTCTGACCCTGCATAGACAGCAATGCAACTTGACACGTTCAAGGCCCAGAAAGGTAGTAAGAACATCGTAGTGGTTCAACCGTAATGTTATGAAACTCCGAGAAAACTTTTTGAGCGCAAAAAAACTAAGATAATGACTTTTTTCAACAATTTTTTTCTTCCATGTCAGTCTTTGATACGTGTTCACGACTGTACCTCGTTTAATTTGTGTTCTGAAGATGAACAAAGTTCTTATGGGTTCGGGGGTTTAATGACAGAATTTAAATTTTTGGGTGAACTATCCCTTTAGGCTAACTTTTTTTTTATCCCCATAAAGAAACATAATGAGGAAAAATACTTCCAGATTAAAAAGACTGCTAAAAATGTGTGTGACCACTTTGCACATGATGTACCGTAGATCTAAGTGTTTGCAGCAGCTGAACTGAATATGGAAATGCTGCTGTACTGAATCAGAATTAGAAAACATACCAGACCAACAGACCATAAGTGATTCTCCAATCAGAACGCCGGATCGATGCTCCCTGTGTCTACAGTCCGAGACACAAGTCACAACCAAGCTGGAAGACATGATTAGTATTTCCAGGGCGACAGGGCGAGCCACCACTTGTCCTCTTCATTTACCTCCGCAGGTTTTTAGGAAAGGGGTCGGGGGTTTAGTGCTGATTTGTAAGTGGCATCTGGCTCGGAGTTACTATCTGACCCCAGGTCAGGTATCGGGTGGCCACACTAAGACATATGGAGGGTCTAAAACTGAGAACAAAATCCCAAAGAGCTGAATCACAACAAAAGCCAGAGAAAAAACAGATGGAAACCATGACAATTGTCCAAAAAAAAAAAAAAAAAAGTTTCTATACAGGTACATTTGAAATATACATCATTTAATCATTTAAATATTTGATTTGAGTAAGATTTTTTTAATAAATTTAATAAATTTAAATAAAATAAATAAATAATTTTATTTAGCAAGAATGCATTAAATGTAACACTGTATCAGTTTCTACAAAAATATGAAGCCGCACAACTGTTTTCAACATTGATAATAATAATAATAATAATAGTCTCTTGAGCACTAAATCATCATATTAGAATGATTTCTGAAGGATCATGTGACACTGAAGACTGGAGTAATGATGCTGAAAATTCAGCTTTGACATCACAAGTAAAATATTAATGTTCTTACTGCATTTTAAACAAATAAATGGAGCCTTGGTGAGAAGAATGAGAGACTTTCAAAAACAATGAAAAAAAAAATCTTACCAACCACAAACTTTTGAAAGGTATTGTATTAATATTGTATAAAAATCAGGTCCCTGATTAAATATATTGAATAGCGTTTGTTTACAACAACGCAAAACACAATCATAATATAATTAGACTTCTTTGGTATTATTTTGTAACATAAAATAAAGCTGTCTAATACTCGGAGGATGACATTAATTTTTCTTTTTAATATTTGTTTCGTGCAGGAAAAAAACAACTGAATTAAGTATGACTGGAAACATAAGACATTTCCATGGGGAAATGCAATACAGAAAAAAAACAGTGCAGGTGTTAACTAAAAACCTAACAAAAAAAAAATCTGATCACCGACTATAATTTCGTAAGTCAAAGAAAATATTGTCTTCTGTGTTAGAATTTATCTTAAATAAAATCTGTACAGCATGCCATGAAGGATTTATCCTACAGTGTGAAATACAATATTATTTAACGTCACACTATATTACCATTCATACAATGTAGCCAAGTATCCAGAATCACTGGATCTTTCAGACGGACACTTTATCAGAGCTGATAAACCTGGAGCCCCAAAAAAGTGTCATTTCCTGAATAAGGTCATTAAACATTCAGTATATTTTTATGTTTGAATATTTATTCATGAGTGAACAGAGAAAATATATCCCAGATAGCGTATATAAATATATATAGACATGTCATGTCAACCAGCATTTGTATTAATCACACAATAGCGCAGATAGCGCAGAAATGCTGTTCAAATGATATTCTTGTGTTCTGCATCTACTTACTGCACAGAGAGAGCGGCCCATTATGATTTAAACATTTCTCAGAGACTGATGCAATAACACAAATCCATGTCAAAGTGACAGGGGTGTTGGCTTAATGAATATATATGAGGTCCTTTATGGCCTGAACGTGTGTAATCCCAGGGTTAAACAAATTCACCCTGCGGCCGTACACTCCCATGAGGCCTCTTGGCATGAACTGTCAATCAATCAGACTAGACAACAAATCCCCTGTGGTGCTGGCTGACTTTTACACACACACACACACACACACACACATATGTTGTGTTTCCATGTTTTATGGGGACATTCCATAGGCGTAATGGTTTTTATACTGTACAAACTGTATGTGCTATTGCCCTACACCAACCCTAACCTACCCCTTACCCCTTACAGGAAACTTTGTGCATTTTTACTTTCTCAAAAAAACTCATTCTGTATGATCTTGTTTCCTGCCAGGTACACACACACACACACACACACACACACACACAGACACACAGGACCCGGACGCACAGGAACGTTTTAAATGACCAGCAATGGCTGTGAAACAGGTGAAAATGCTGTAAACCTGTAGACTGTACATGTACTGTTTGTTTATACTGCATGTGTGTGAGAGTGCTGTATATGAGACAACAGATGTAGATAGATGATTTATTTATTATCAGAACAGCATGACAGATAACAAAAATGTGCTTGAGTGTAAAATAACAAAAAAACAAGCTGCAAATAAAATGACAACACAAGACCAAACTAAAGTCTGAAGAAGCTATTCAGATAAATAAAAGCTGAAATTGACTGATTGACTTTCATCTCCAATTGCTTATGAATGTCCTAAATGTGGAAACTAAATGTCCACATCACTGTTACTACTGAGTGTGCCTCACACGTCCTGAAAAGTGAAGCTGCGGGCTCTTTGATCACCCCCTTGTGGCTGGCTGCAGTACAGGTCATAAACCCTGCCCTCTCCACGTAAATGAATGGGACTTGAGTCAAAATAAAAAAATAAATTACACTTCCAATTAGGGGTGTGCGATATATATCGTCTGCGATAATATCGTAATTGTTGTTTTAACGATGTGCGATTTGACAGCTCCAAATGACGTCATTTACTCAAGATGGCAGCGGCCATACTGAGATGCTTTGGCTTCACTTTTATATAGTGGAATGAATAGGAGATGCGTCGTCCCATCTTTTTTTACAGTCTATGGTTGCTACAGAGATGAACACTGGAACGATTCTTCTAACAACTACATTATACGCATGCAATGAGTCCACTGCATCTGAGCAGAGAAAACCACATCAACACAACACTAGGCCTGTCGCGATAGTCAATATATATCGACTTATCGCACGATATATGGAAATGAGCACGATCATTTTTGGTGCCATGATATATTGCGACTGATCATTTTTTTATAATTAAAAATAATGATTTATATTAATTTTTACATAAAAATGAATGTCACCGACATTTTAGTCGATCGCGCTGCCTCTGTTATCTCGTCTGCTCTCTGTGGCGGAGAGCGGACAGCATTCAAGCTGCGTGTTGCGTTCGGTTACGACAGTCAAGATGATGAAACTCCCTTCGAGAGCGCACGGTAAATGAAGTTTACAACTGTTAAAAGAAAAGGCTCAAACTACAGAACAGATTTAATACACTACGCATCAATATCTCTTCCCTTTCTGCTTTAAACTTTTCTATGCGGAGCGCTGCATGCAGTGACTCCGTGTTGCTTCAAGCGCATCATTCTGCGCACGGGATGTGCATACGCGCTTTGAGTCGCTCTGCACTGGATTAAACTTTTCTATGCGGAGCGCTGCATGCAGTGACTCCGTGTTGCTTCAAGCGCATCATTCTGCGCATACGCGCTTTGTGCCGCTCTGGATTGAGCCTTTCATACTGTATTATAATACTTTTGCGTATGATAGGACAGAACAAGAAAGGCTATTAATAATCTAATGTATAGCACAGTAATGGAGGCAGCAACATATGATAGATAGGCCTCTTAACTATCATATGTTGATGTCTCATTACTGCTATACATTTAAAAGAAATGTATTTAAATTTTATAGTATATATTTATATATAAATATATTTACTTGTTTTTCATGAATGTATTTTACTACAATACAAAGAGCAATGTGTGATGTTTTACCAAATTTAGTCCTATACACTTATTCACTTTTATTTGTTCCCCACTAATGTTATTTCACTAAATGTTTACATTTTATAAAATTATTGCACACTCATGATTTTTCTAGAATAACCTATGTTACTGAATTATCCACTAACCTAGTTTATAATAGTATTATTTTCATAGATTATGATTATATATTTTTTATTTGTTATTTTTCATTAAAATGAAGTTGTCTATATTTGGTAGATTGTGTTTAACACACAAAAGAAGTGTCGATCAGGTCAACACACAGAAGTACATTAATTCTACGTTGATTTAAAAAAAAGTGCTGGTATTGGATTGGTAGGCTATCTGTATATCGACCGATACTCGATTTTCAGTATCGGATCGGATTGGTTAAAAAAAAAAAAAGGTATCGTTGCATCCCTAATTTATTATTTATTATTTTTATTTATTTAGGATATATTTTTTCACATTCCGATTCCAATGTCTAAATATTCTTAATAAGAATAAAACATTTTTGTTCTTTGAAAGAGTATACTTGCATTATTATGATATTATATTGTCATACTGTCATTAATCAGTGGCATAAAATGGTCTTAAAATGACAATAATATAATTTATCGCAATTAATCTTGGTGCAATATATCGCACAACAAAAAATTAGTTATCGTGACAGCCCTACACAACACTGGCTCTCAAACCTTCTGACCTGTCTATTTATTTTAATCAAACAACACCCAGATTTCATTTTTTTGAGTGTACTTGCATTATTATTCTATTTTATCATTATACTGTCATTATGAAATCAGTGGCATAAAATGGCAATAATTTAATTTATCGCAATTAATTTTGGTGCAATATATCGCACAACAAAAAATTAGTTATCGTGACAGCCCTACACAACACTGACTCTCAAACCTTCTGACCTGGCCAGTAAATTGCTTTTCAAATCAAGATTACAAGAACTTTTGCATAAAACCTCAGAAATATCGATATGATTTCTGAATAATTGAATATCATGAGTAGGATTGTCACAATACCAAAAATCTAGTGGTCTGTACTGATACCACCAAAAGTACACCATAATCGATACCCAAGTCGAGACCATGGTTAAAAAAAAAACAATAATAAATAAAGAACAATTTAAACCTTTTAACATAACAAAAACATAACATTAGTGGCACATGGCCTTCAAATAATAAATAAAATGAAACTGTTTAGCATAGTGTTGTCATGGTACATACATTTCAGTAGTTGTTTCCAATACCAGTAAAATCCCAAGGTTTTTTTTTTTTTTTTTTACATTAAGGACACCGACAGCTGCTGGTAATTAGGTGCAGTCACTTTAAACACAATGCATGGGTTTAATATAGTGATACACATCGCATTTCTTTGTTTACATCTTAAGTTCACTTAAGATGCAACCAACTGTTTTTTCGAGGATAATCGCCAAGAAGGGTATGTGACATATTTTTGTATGTATTTGTCCGTTCAAGCACAAGAAGATGCGGAAAGAAAATAAGGGGCTCACGCGTTGCCTGAGACACGGCTCTATGTGTGTGCGCTGTGCTCACAGAACACACTGAATGGAGATTCACTACTATTCGCTGCTTCTTGCGCTTGAACGCTTTAAAATTTCTGTTAAAGCACAAGATGTCGTGAAGGAACTCCGTTCTGGGTTCGCACGTTGCCAGAGACGCAGCTCTGTAGCCGCCTGTCTGCGGCTCAGTACTCGGTACTACCGGTACTCTGGAAAGGCTGGTATCATTACGTTATTAAAATTTAACTACTGACTTGGTACCAAAGTACCGGTACTTTTGACAACACTAATCATGAGGGTTTCTCAATTTGACCTGAACTAACCTAGCCTTTTCATAAAAAAATGTCACATTTTCTTCTTATTTTTATATAAGTATTTAATACAAAAAACAAGAAGAGAAAAAAATCTAAAGAAAATTGACAACACTAATCATGAGGGTTTCTCAATTTGACCTGAACTAACCTAGCCTTTTCATAAAAAATGTCACATTTTCTTCTTATTTTTATATAAGTATTTAATTCAAAAAACAAGAAGAGAAAAAAATCTAAAGAAAATGTTAAAAATGTCCAAAAAAAAGGCTTCCAATGGCTTTCCAACTCTGATTTGGCATAACTAACTAAATAAAATCTTAATATTTAAAAAGTATACAACTTAGATTTTTCACCTAGATTTGTTTTTTTAATTAAGCCTAAATTAATTTTTAATTCAGAAACTAAATGTATTCAAGTCCAGGCCTGTATTAATTGCATTTTTTATGTATTTTCAAAAGATATGGACATTAAAAATAAGTGGCATGTCATTGACTCAGATAAAAGGAAAAGGTTCTGTAACACATTGCATTTGAAGATAAAAATAGCGTAATAACGTACATAATAAATGCAGAACTTAGTTCCAGGCATCAAGAGACATGTTAGTGGACATCAAAGCTGGAATAATTTTACTAAAGTTATTTAAAGATTTACTATGAAATGAAGTATGAAAGAGCTTAAAATATCTGTAAAACCACTAGTCGAATCTACGGCAATGGACTCGTGTATCAAAGCTGTAGAAAATGCCTTTTGACTTTCTGTATAAAATGCACTCGCCTTATTAAAAAGGTGTTATCCATCTTTCTTAACGGAAAAAGGCAGCTTAAAGTCAACATAAAATCTATTTATCTTCATAATTTTTCATAAAAAAATAATAATTTGCTCTGCCCCATGAAAACATTTCTTTACATCACCAAGCTCTCTTATTTAAGACCTCCAACCAAATGTCATTTACAGTAGACCACCTATCAAAATCCAATTAATTTTCAATGAATAAAACCAAATTACACCCTACATTTTCTCATTGAATATCCCATTTCACTCAGAAATACATTGAGTTAACATAGTTTGGTAATGTAGACTAACAGAGAATCGCTTCAAATGTGTTCCCTGTTTTATTCGGAAAGAACATTACACTGTGGGACCTCAGACAGGCCCACAGAGCTTATACTAAACGCTTTACTCACAATATGAAAAACAGGCTCATTAGTCCGGTTAAAAGGTCAACCGAAGCAACGAGACACACCATACGCATATTATGAGGTGTCTAACCATTCCCTCATTAAGGCAAATCTTACGTTTCAAAGAAACAGGGAATAACAAGTGGTAGTAGAGACAGCTGCGACAGAACTCACACCCTAGAGTCACCATGGCAATCGCTGCTGAGTTCCACATACAGAGCAAACGCAGATGTGTGAGACAGCCGGATAATTAACATCAAAAACTAGCGCCTTTTAAAACTTACTGCAAGGCTCTGATGTGTTTAAAGTGCTACCTTGAAGTATATTTAATAATTAGGGAGTAACTAATTCATCAAATAGTCAATCGAAAACTTTAATGTATCCGAACAAGATAAAACAAAGCTAAAACAATTTGAAGGCCATTTTCCATCTAAACGCACTACAGACCCTTTCATAAGAGTCTTAGGGGGGTGTTTTATTGGAGGTCACTCTTCAGAAATGTGTCTGACTAGCTATTAGCAGGCAATTAGCGGCATATTAAAAGTGATTAAAAATACCACTTTACCACAAATATGCACCCTGAATAGAAATAGTAGACCACAGAAGAAAAGTTAAGAAAAAAAATTAGACTTAGCCCATATTTATGAGATCCTACCAAATATGTGTGTTCAACCTGTGTGTGCATGTTTTAAGGTTTGCTCAGCTATATTTCAAGGAGGAAATTGTCTCCAGAAGTGAGCTAAATCTGACAAAACTTTGCTCAATTAACTTAAATGATTTTAGCAAATGGCTGCAATATAACAAAGAGTGAAAAATTTAAGGGGGTCTGAATACTTGCCGTACCCACTGTATGTGTGTTCAACCTGTGTGTGCATGTTTTAAGGTTTGCTCAGCTATATTTCAAGGAGGAAATTGTCTCCAGAAGTGAGCTAAATCTGACAAAACTTTGCTCAGGGATCAGTTGGGGATATTCTGAATTAGAAAAACGATTCATAAAAAGAAATAAAAATGGTTAAATAATTCTCAAAATGCGCAAAGTTCTCTTATAGGCACAAGGTTATGTGTAGTTTATAGTAATTATATCTATAAAAACTATAGTCTAGATAGCCAAGTAAACGAGCAAACGTGTGTGTGAGAGAGAGAGAGAGAGAGAGAGAGAGAGACAAGAAAGAAAGAAAGAAAGAAAGAAAGAAAGAAAGAAAGAAAGAAAGAAAGAAAGAAAGAAAGAAAGAAAGAAAGAAAGAAAGAAAGAAAGAAAGAAAGAAAGAAAGAAAGAAAGAAAAGGCTTAGATGTTACATAAATCTTACTAAACTGTCCTTAATGATAATTGCAGGTGCATGAATACACTGAAAGTCCCATTAGTAAGGTTTAAAGTTCAGGTCAAGGTCAAAGGTCAAATCATATGGAGAAAGAGGCATGCAATGTGCTGGACAGACTTACAATGTGCCATACTACCTTAACAGTGACCATTCTTTAGCTTGAGAAAACAGCTATGAGAAACACCTTACACACTAAGTGTGCGATAATTGAAAACGTTTAAGATGAAAAGGTTATTTTTTAATCAAATAAAACCGATAAGTTACCAAAAAAAACACCAAACAAACAAAAAAACAAACCACAGCAAAACAAGTTCAAATAAAACAAAACCAAACAACACCAAACAAAACCAAATGAAAGCAACAACACAAAACAATCAAACCAAACACAAAACAATCAAACCAAACAAAAACCAAGTGAAAACAACAACACAAAACAATCAAACCAAACAAAAACACAAAACAAAACAATACAAACCAAATGGAACCAAACAAACAAACCACAAAATAAAACAAACCTAACAAAAACAAAAAACAAAACAAAAACAAACAAATAAATATATATAAAATAAATAAAGAAGTATTTTAAATATTATTGTAACCACCTGGCTGTGAGACACTTGAGGAGTTTTTAATTGAAACGTGCTACACCCGGCCTAGAGCATTAAAATCTAACTTCCTTTAACAAAATAACTAGATCAAAGGTTTGGTCAAAGGTTTGAATTCCTCCTGAGAAACAGTTGTGATAAATCACTTAACCATGCTGATTCATGTGGTTATCTTATGGTGCTTCATGTTAACCCATTAGCATGAACATCATCTATGTTGTTACCCAGGTTTGACAGTGTCACTAAAATGTTCTCCACGTTCCCTGGGCACGCCTGGCGCTCGTGGTATTTTAAGAAAGGTAATATAACCCGTGCAGCGGGTGTGCCCGGTCCCTGTGGAGCAACACATATACACTCCCCTCCGCTCCGTCAGCCAGCCAGCCACAGCAAGACAGCAGGTTCTGAAAGAGGACAGAGCGTGTGCCGAGTTTAACATTACAGGCATAGTCACCTGACCAAGGGCAGATGACGGACAAGAGGAGACTAACTGAATGTCAGGATTACATCTGCAATCATTCATTCCCACAGCCATTTTAAATTAAACCGTAACGGTCCAATACACATAAATTATCAAGAACAAGACTTCAGAGTTTGTCCAATTCAACTATTCAGCTCTGCAAACACTAACAATGTAAACACGTAATTTAAAGCACTCCAAAACCCCAATTCCATCAAAAGCTTTGATTGTGTATGTGTTGAAATGCATGCCTTTGTAAGTTTTAACCATCAGTTTTTCCAGCAACAAACATGACGACGCAGTGGAGACATTACAGAAGATGGCAATGAGGGAATCAGAAAGTCAGTGGATTGTGACTAAGACCCCTGCGGTGACAGCACCCACTCAAACTCCTCCATGGCGATGACAAAGGTCCAAACAAATCTGCCTTCAATGTAAACAACATGGCTGAATGTTTGTGGTTTACAGACAATAATCATGAGAACATACTTTCTTCCCTTCTGTGATTATGTGTAGAAAGCATAGTTGTTTTTAAGGCATTGACAAGGGAATATATGTACACTATGGTTCAAAATTTTGAGGACAGTAAGATTTTTCTTTTTGGAAATTGATACTTTTATTAAGCAAGAATGCTATCAAATTTAAATTTAAATTGATGTATATAATAATAATAATAATAATAATAGTTGTTGTTGTTACTATACATATAAAAATTATCATTATTAAATTATCATTATGGTTTCTGTCTACTACCTTGTAAACACAACTGTTTAACGCTGGACTGATAAAAACGTGAACACCCTAAATCCTTCAAACTGTGTTTAGGTCGGTCAATTAGACTGGAACACGTTCACGTTTTTGTGTGCAATGTGCATCAGCCGCTCTGTGAACAGTCCGTGGGTGAGCAATCTGAGGATGAGACTACAGTACTGCTGGAAATAAAGACACCCAGGAACAGGTCTCGCTTTATTACACTATAAGGGCCCTAGTCTGTCAAACAAATGATACCATACTAGAGAGCAGATTAAAACATCAGACCATAGAGAAATGGAGGGTTTCTGTCGATCAAAGCCCTTCCTTGTCCAGCAGCTGTCGCAATCATGTCAAATAACCCGACTAATCAACACTCCAACGTCTGAGTGCTTCTGGGTAAACAGATGAAGGCTTCAACACTCTGTATCTAATCAACCATCACTGATAAAGCAGCGGATGAATCCTCAGAATAACAAATAAGAAGAAACCCTCTAAAATCAACAACGTTATACTGAATTTGTAAAGCAACTCTGGGTAAACAGAACTGATGTGAGAATTTCCCCCTCCTTAAAGAGCGATAGTGTGGGACTTTTTAAGGTCTTGAACTTTAAAAATGAAAGCACCATTATGCAAAATGTGATACTCAATCCTGCACCCTGCTCATCTTGTCAGTAGTATAAAAACCTGATTGGTTAAAGCTGTTCTCTTTAAAATGATAACCATCTTACATACTACTCTTACTATTTCTGCTGTTTACAGTATGCAAACCTGAAACTGTATGTTTATCTGTATACATAAAACACATGGATTAACTACTGTCAGTGCCAGTATATGTGCAGTAAACATCATAGCGCACATGCACAGATTAATATCTGATTGAAAAATATTATATTAAATGTAATCTCCCAAGGTCATACAATTTTTTCCTTCCTTGAATACATTTATATGGTGTAGTACATGCAGCACACTAATATTCATTTTGAACATAGCCAAACATTTGGCATTGATGTGTTGCCTGAGGAAAACGGTCAGTCCAAAAAATACAGGCCTAAATAATCTCTGAAGCATAAGAACAAAATATAGTTAATTTTTATTAAAGGGGTCATATGATGCTGCTAAAAAGAACATTATTTGGTGTATTTGGTGTAATGAAATGTGTTTATGCGGTTTAAAGTAAAAAAAACGCATTATTTTCCACATACTGTACATTATTGTTTCTCCTCTATGCCCCGCCTTTTTGAAACGCGTCGATTTTTACAAAGCTCATCGGTCTGA
>NW_015552706.1:31983-38816 GCF_001515605.1 Sinocyclocheilus anshuiensis | reverse complement strand
AAACCCATTACAAATGAGGCGTTTGGTGCATCCAGTGGGGACATAATTACTGATTATAATGACTTATACTGTCGACGAACAGTATACAACGAAAAACACAGCGGCCTAGCGTGAGCGAAAGCCCCGGCTTAGCGTGAGCTGAGGCGGCGGGATCGAGAACGGCGGTCCCGGCGGATCCGACGAAGGAGCGGTGAAAATGGTGAAAGCCGATCCGGCGATCCACAGCACTAAGTTGATGTATTCCCTCAGCGACCAGCACGGATCAGCTCTAGGCATGACGAAGCGGATATTGTCCTCTTTTGGAAGACCAAACAAAGTAGTGTCGCTTTCACAACGAAGCACACAGCGTCTTCACGACATGGCGGCAGCAGCAACAATACTACAGCGAGAATAAAAGTTACGCCTTCTTTCTTTGCGTGAACATTTGGGCGGCGTTATGCAAATCTTCCCACATAGTGAGGTAGATATGTGGGGGCATGTTCGAACGAGCCGTTTTAGGTAGGTGTGGCTGACTCTTAAATTTTATAAAGAATATCTCTTTGGATTTGAGACTTTAGTCTTTGCAAATTTACAGATCTTCTTTATGCACCAAGAGCTTGTAACACTCCAAAGAGAAAGGAAAAAATTAAATTGCATCATATGACCCCTTTAATATAATAACACACTGACTCATCTTAAAAATAAAAATAAATTAGTAGCAACAGACAGCTGAAACAGATGTCCTGCCTTAAAGTTTTTGAGATCAGTTCGCAGGCGGCGCTTGTCTTGCATGAGAAGGAGCAACATGAGGTATTCTAAAATGAGACATCTCAAAGGGTCTGTGCTGTTTGTTTCAACTCTAAACACATGGCACAGATATCTGCATCTACAACTCATCAGGAGCGGATAAAACTTCAGCCACTCAATATTTAAATGTTGGCCGATGTTAAAAACAAGAAAAATGTTCCAACTGATGTCCTTTTTGGATGCCCCTTATGCACCATTTGTTAGTTCCAAACTTAATCAGCAATATTTTTTTAAAACAGCATCTGTTTCTAGCCGTACTGTTTTAATTAGTCAGATACATGTTTGTTGATACAGAGTAATACAAAATTAATACAAATCAGTAAATCATATGAACAAATATCCAGGTAATATTTTATCCCAAAATTAGAACAATAGATAAAACAATAGATAGAGCGATAGAGCGATAGAACGATAGAGCGATAGAGCGACAGAACGATAGATAGATAGAACGATATATAGATAGAATGATATATAGGTGGATAGATGGATAGAGCGATAGAACGATAGATAGAACAATAGATAGAGCGATAGAACAATAGAGCTATAGAGCAACAAAACGATAAATAGATAGAACGATATATAGATGGATAGAGCGATAGAACGATAGATAGCACAATAGATAGAGCGATAGAACGACAGATAGACAGACAAACTAATTATTTATTAGCATTACAACAGGCAAAAACCTAGGCTTCATGTTCTTTATGTAACACATATTTTTAGCTCTTGATTTGTTTGTGAAATACACCTGGACATTTCATGGCAGTTTTGATGGGATTCACCCCAGAAAGTGTAAGAGTGACATTGTGGTCCCAGTGCTGGAACTGCATGACTCAAATTGCTCATTTGGGATTCTACAACATTAAAGAACCCTTGAACTGTGTCCTTGCTCTGTGGAGACAGCCTGCAGCTCTAACCAAGAACAATTAATCACCCCTAAGCACATATCAGGCAAGTGTGGATTATCTGATGTCCAGAGAAATGCTGTTCGTTAAGATTGCTGGCCGAGTCGGTTTCTTACTGTCCCAAAAACAACCCACACTAGTTCACGCTTTGAACTCTGCTGCAACTGCAGCAGCCCACAAATAGCAAATAAGATTTAATAAAACATGACTCAGTGGACATTGAACAGAGTCCATTGCGCCCTGCTCCCGACTCCACACTTTGATGAGAGTTTTTTTTTTCCTTCCTTTTTTAATCGCTACATTTTGTTCTCTCTGCCTCTACTTTAAGAAATAACAATCTTCCCTTAACAGCTATGTCTAGAAAAAAGGAAAGAGCATATAGAATAAACTTGCCTGGTTCCTAATAACTCCCCCAACTCTCTGCCCATCCTGTTTTGGAGCAGATCAAAGGACAGAGCATATAGAATAAACTTGCCTGGTTCCTAATAACTCCCCCAACTCTCTGCCCATCCTGTTTTGGAGCAGATCAAAGGACAGAGCATATAGAATAAACTTGCCTGGTTCCTAATAACTCCCCCAACTCTCTGCCCATCCTGTTTTGGAGCAGATCAAAGGACAGAGCATATAGAATAAACTTGCCTGGTTCCTAATAACTCCCCCAACTCTCTGCCCATCCTGTTTTGGAGCAGATCAAAGGTAATAATCCCCCATAATCTTCTGGTGTGCCCTTGCTGTTGTTATGGTCATTATAGGCTGCCACATTGTTGCTAAGCTATCACGATTGTTCAAAGGAAAGCTACACTGGCTCAGTTTCACAGTGTAATGCCTATTTCACGGATGGACAGCCAGTAGGATAATTAGATGGGCCCAGAGCGGACACAGCAACAACGTGCTTCTCGGACAGAGAACAAGGCCTCGTTTTTGCAAACTAAGGGGTCAGGGAGGGTACAAAACGCTCTTTGTCAAGGAGTATAACAACTTTTTGTGTTACTTCAAAAGTTAGAGTGCATGCAAAAAATGAAGCGAAATCCTGAGTTAAGAAACCAAGCAAAAAGCATTCAAAAAAATCAGAATTATCGGCAATAAATAAATGAATAAATAAACTAGATGTTTACAATTACTGAAGTGTTTTTGCATTGAAGTAGGCTTCGTTTTTTCTCTCTCTATTGGAATATGACCCAGGCATTTCATGATATATTTCCCTTTTCCCCCAAATAGTTCCAATTCAGATTCCTATCATGGCAAGAATCTGAATTATGTCAAAAGCTGCCTATGAGAGTCTCTATAATATTCTATGATATTCTCGTCTACACAAGTAAAAAATAAAAAAAAAATATTTGAACAACAGCTACATAGGTTGGCAATGGCATACGCCGTTTAATAGTTATGGAACCATACAAGGATTGTAAAACTGTGACACATATGCAATCATGGTAGCTGCTTTTGTCTTTGCCAGTGTTGCTGTCAGATGAGCTGTTACTATTTGTTGGCTGCATGCAGAACAATTTCTTTGGATGGAGGAGAATGTAAATTTAAATGGCTTCTGCAGATTACAACCATGTTTTGGTTAATTGATGAGGCGGCAATCATACAGAGCCAAGGTAAAGTTTTTCCACTTAAATTTTTTTTTTAATTTGTACCAACTGCTATTCAACATTTTGATATGTAACAGTTTCTCTGAGGCTATTGGGTTTGACTGATGCATAAATGTTGGGACTTTTAGCATGTAACCATCCTAACCACGTTTGGCGCAATAAGGCAAAAAGCTATAAAAATGATCGCTCTTGAGTTTTTGTCCCAAGCAGCAGCAGCAGCCGCTGCGACAAGTGGTAGGATATTTTGCAGTTACTCTGTATCATACTGGATAGTCCCACCCACAATGAAATTTTGCTCCAAAATCTTGCTTTATGATGCAAGCAACTGTACTCAACAGTCCTTTTCACTTCCAATGCGGATGGACAAATTATTTGTCGCTGGAAACTTCACACCTGGTTAAGATGTGATAAGAACATCAAGGTTGACAGTTTGACATTTTACCTGGTTGATTGCAAACTTTACCAGAAATATTCATAGCAAGCAATTGTCTCATGCAGTAAAACCTTGGAAGTGATCGGTTAACCAATCTACAAAACTTCACTAAACAGAAACAGTGGGATTTATTCTTGATTCCTCACTGTACAACCTGTTTTTCCAATAAAGATAGAGAAAGTCAACTCACCATTAGAAGGGGGTACGGGGACTCACGGCAAACCGGTCACAGCTATAGGGGCAGAGTTTGAAACGTTCACCTTTGGGCAGAAGCCCAAGTTCCATCTCCTTAAGATTTAAACCTCAGCGGCTCTGTACAAGAGGCAGAAAACAAAAGCAGCACATCAGAAGCATAACAAAAACAGCGGCCGTCATTTTCCAGACCCTATCGTGAGCCAAACAAACTAGCATCTTGCCTGAGAGCCTATGTATAGCCCCACAAATCCCACCGGCACCTTCAACGGCATGTTGCCGGAGGCTCCTAGGAAGGAGGGGTGTCTATGTGCAACCATCATAGCGCTAAAAAACATGGAACACTACACATGCAATTTAATTAACACAAAGTGCGCATTTACACGTCTGCACACATGGGAGACAAGTTTCTGATAAAGTGTGAGGGGGGGGGGGAGAGGTGGAATATGAGAGTAGAACAGCTGCCAACTTCTTGACATAAAAACACCACAAAGCAAACAGAGCATCAATTATCTGATGGCACAGTTAGCCATGTTTGCTAGGGCAAGAAACACTATTAATATTACCTACATAGGCTTATTAGGAAAAGGACCTTTTCCCACAATTTTACTAAACTCCAAAAAAGTACCTATACAAACAATTCACTGCAGTTTCCAGCTGCAATGAACACTAGTGGCAGTAAAACACCAATAACTTTTATTTCTTTTCACACAAATTATGATTACAGGGGAAGATTATCGATTAATAATATGAATAAAGACTTATTTTCACGCAGCCCCTTGCACAATAAGCCTCAAAAGACTTGCCTCAAAAGAGTGCATGATTTGTTAAATAATATATTTGCATCGCAAAATCCATTCCATATGTTTTGCTTTTCTGTATAGTAAACTTGCTCAGTAGCTCACCTAGTGCAGCACTGAACTTGATGTGGAGCACTTGGGTACCGTCCTGTGAAAGATAAGTCACGATAAAAAAGCTCAAAGACTTGCAGGAGCTAGAATGGCATGGTTGCTTCAGAATATGTCATTTTCTCTCACATTTGCTTTTGTTAATATCAGTTAGGTTTAGGGTAGGGTAGCCTCTCACCAGACCTTTAATTTTTAAATTGCTGCGATATGTAAAACAACCAACGTAATAAAAAATTCATGTTTATCTTTTTCAGATAAAACTGAATGGCCATTGAACATTTCTCTTAAGTGACACAAGCTAAGAATTGTAATATTTTGAAGAAATGTCACCAACACATTTTTTCCAGTGAGTCTGGTGTTCAGCTGGCACTTTATTCCAGTGACTATGCGTTCGGCTGGGATGACTATTACTTTTTACTTTGGACAGTAAGTAACAATCAAGCAACCACCCAAAAAACCTCAGCAACCACCTAGGCCGAATTTACAATGCATGGTTCAAGCTTCAGTCTATTGCTAACTGTTGTGGAGACTCTCTATTCATTCGAGTAAATTTTTGGTAATGCTGGTGGTGCAGAAATTACATAGTACACATTTCATTACACCAAATACACAAAATAATGTTCTTTTTAGCAACATCATATGACCCCTTTAAGTATTTTTTCAGCATTTCATGGTTTCAGTTACTTTGCTTTTTTGCAAATGCACCTTCCAGACGGCTGCCAGAGGCCCTGGAGAGCAGTGGGCAAACAAACTTCTCGTCTTTCCGTGCTGATATACAGCCCAGTTGTGTGTATTGTGTGGGTGATACCTGAACCCCTTACAGCACAGAGAAGGGACACAGATACTGCAAACCATAGCCAAAACATGTTACCTTACGTTACCTGCAGATTGTGTGTGAGGGATATCTGCTGATGTTATCAACAGCTTCTCTGAGGAGATAACAATATTTTGCTTTTGAAAATAAAGGGATCTGGAATCTATATGATTCAAAACATGCACATTTTAAAGTGGGTGTGAAATTTAAGTGGGTAAATTTAAAGTATTGTTCAGTATAGCCAGATGCTGCCTGAACATTTAGCAAGAAAGTGAGACAAAAAGAATGTATCATGTTTTTCCAGTACTGACAATGAAAATAAAAGCTTCAAAACTCATGTTTGAGGAATGACAGTGCACTTTATGTTGCAGAACAAAATGTCAAAGTCTATTCAAGTAATGAGACCTTAATTTACTCAGAACCACCATTCTAAAAACCCACTGGGAACACATGGTGAATTAGCCTTCTGGCTTAGCCTACAAATTAACCTCATGACTTAACATCTCTATTCTGTTTGGTTATATTAGTGGTTCAGAAATTACACATTTCACCTGAAATGTTTAGAATTATTTTTGTTCTTTAAATGTTTAATGTTCTTTATTATTTTAAACTGCTCTATATGTTTTTTTTTAATAATTTAAGAATACTACTCTCTCTATAGGATGTAACATTGCCCACCCACTTTTTTAGCAACAAGTAGCAGCCTATTTGTCCCATTCATTTTCAACCAGATCCAGCCAGCTACCCAATCAGCTACAAGGTAAATCACAACACCACAAACTTGAAAAGTATTTTTAAATTACACAACTGAGGTCAAAGGTTAAAATGAAGGGGGAAAAAACTACAATTCCATGAAGCAATGCAATTGACAATCGAATTAAAAAATGCTATAAAAATATAAACATTTAAAGATGTTGATTATAGATACAGAAACAATATATTAGAGTCAATCTCCCTACCCTACACTCACAAACTACATTAATATTTGTGCGCGCGCATGTGTGTGTGTGTGTGTGTATGCATGTACAGTGCACAGCATAAATGAGTACACCCCCTCTGAATAAATATAAAAGATGTATTTTCTTAATGATCACTAATATAATTAATATAATTAATGGAAAGATGGCAAAATTGAAACATATTAAACATATACTTAATAAAAACAACAAAATATATGCCAATATTTTCTGTAAGATAAGT